>NW_009909528.1:211024-248168 GCF_000696875.1 Nestor notabilis
AATTGCACAAGTTGGATGAAATAGCGTTAAGGAGTTAGAAACATACCCAGGTTCTAGTAAAATGTATTTTTTCTCATTATGTTAATTATTAATGTAAACTTTATTTCTTTTTTAACAAATATTGTCTTCAATGAAATAAATACCTCTAAAGCATGAATGAATCTACTCTGTGTGTATTCTTTGCATATATCCCGTTTTCCATGTTTCCTAGGAAATCTTCAATCATTGCTATATCCTTTGTAGAAGCACATCCATGTTCCTCTAATGGATAAAACCATCCAAATCCACACAAAGTAAGTTTAGAAAACTACTGAAGTGAAAAACTACTCTTTTCTATAGGAAGCTTATGGCAATTAATTTAATTTAGAAAGTAATTTGGGCAGCTACCAAATGCAGATGGAACAGCAACATCTAGCTTTTTATATAGTCAACCACAAAAACCTTCTCTGTTCTTGCTGAAGTCCACAAAAGCATTCTGGCATTTTCCAGCACAACCTGACTTTGCATTCTGTTTTTTCCACTGGCTTGTTCTATCAACAGTCCATTTAGTTTCAAATACCTACAATATTTTCTCTCTGCAATGGTAGTTAACTGAGTAAAATAGTTTGTATAGTTTCTCACTGTAGTATCTATGAAAGACACCATGCAAAATTAAAAGTCATAGAAAAATATTTATTTGAAAAATTCAAATAATGGATCATTATCCTTTAGCGTACAGCAAATATACAATTAGTTTTCAAAATGAATACTATAGTATTTACTCAATAGCATGTAAGCATCTCTGTCTTCGTTTCTAATTAGCACCCTCTTGGTTATTGATTAATCACTCTGTGAACCACACCAGACCCTTAATATCTTTGGGATCAACACGACTGCACTCATACATTTTGCTGATAGATATGTCAACTACTTTAAATGATGTCAACTATAGTAGATTGTAAGTAGTAGCTACATAAAGCACAGCCCAGATATACACAGGTACCACAAACACACACTAAAAGGGGTTCATATTTCTGCATATTATAAATGTTTATATAAGTTTAACAGAACTATTAATAAACTTTTACTTTTATGTACAGAACTCGTGCTAGAGATGTTCCTTCATGAAGTTTTAAAACCATCATGATTTTTAACAGAACTATTAACTAGTTTAACAGAACTATTAATAAACTTTTACCTTTATGTACAGAACTCATGCTAGAGATGTTCCTTTATGAAGTTTTAAAACCATCATAATTTTTAAGGAACATCCATATTGAAAAATATCCTTCTTGTGGCTCCCAAGTAGTAAAATCCAGCATGTTCCAGAACTAGTTCTAGTCAGATTCAAATACTGTTTCACTATGCACATTAAAAGTATGCTCCCTTTTCCCAAGCATTCCTCTCTTTTTCTCAAGTAAGCAAAAGGACTGTAACTTCTATAGTTACAACAAAGGAAGTGCAAATTAACTGGAAATCAGCTAGGTAAACACACATCAGTAAAAGCACATCGAGGATAACAGAAAGCTATATTGATTTTGTTGCTATTCTTTTAACTGCTCGAGGGGAGAAAAGCCTTAACAAGGGTCAGGTCAAAAAGCTCATTCAAAAACCAATTAAAAGATCTCCTTTAATTTCAGCAGCCTTGTAGCCGGTAACGTATGTCATCAGGAAAAAATAATAGCAGCTTTCCTTTCAGGAAGGATCTTGAACTTCACACATGTATGAAAACACTTAGAGGTTCCTAAGATGGCGGGAAAAGAACACTGAAAAGACCCAACTTACCCAGCCCAAAAATCAGATGTTTGAGACATTTCCAATCTCTTCCAGTTGCACACACAGAAGTCAAATTAAATACTAAATGCAAATTGAAAACCCATAACAATTTAAAACAAAGGATTTTAAAGCAACCTCTAGCAGTTTGGTAGCTGATGCCCACACTGCTCGACCATCTCCACGCTGAGGTAACTGACTGAGGCAAGGAAAGCCGGCCAGCCGTGCCACACTGAAGTTAATTACCTGTCACACACCTGTCTTGCTGAAGCAATTAACAACCAGATCCTCATTGCTGCGATGTTATTACCAGTGACTTCAGACTGCAAGGCTCTTGGTTTAGAGACAGAAATGGTGGGGATAGGGAGGGAGATTTACAGAGCCTGGGAGTGCCTCAACAGGCACGAACTTAATAGTGCTCCTCATCAGGCAACTTAAGCATTTTTACAATACACTTTCCCCTTTAGGTGCCCTTCTCCTCCTTATTAGGTGGAAACAATTCATCAACGATCTCATTAACTGAGATCAGGTTCCTCCATGCTTCCTTCCTTCTCATTCTTTTTCCCCTCACACTTATATATGCAACATGCAGCTGTGGTGCATAGTCCAGAATAAGGCCTTTAAAACGTAAGTGCTAGGAACAGAAGTTCTACTCCAAATCATTTTCAGCCCTAAACTTCTGGTTTTAAGCCTACAATAATTTAGCTATAACTGCAGGAACACTAACCATGATGAATTTATGTGGGTTTTATTATGGGAGCTGCTTCGCTTTAAAGGCTGAGGGCATGTCTGCTATTCCCCTTCCCCCTGCACTCATACAGCCCCACACACTGTTCTGTTTATGGGTTAATTTCCCCAAGCACCTTGGAGTACACATTTAGCTGCGTTGCCTTCAAACGTGTCTACATTACTGAGGTGCAGGGTAGGATTAATGTTCAACTTCTGGGGTAATCTGAAGAAGGACACCACCAGACTAAACCCCCTTCTTCAATGCAGCTCCTCTTCCAACTGGCTTTACACCAGCTTTTGCACAGATGCATCTCAGATTTCATGTGCACATTATATATGTACATCTTAACATATGTATGCACACATACAAAATAATCTACATTGTGCCTGGTGCCATTCTGGTTCCAGAGGAAGCAAAGGTAAAAGTGGAAGGGAAGCGGGGGGTAGAGCAGAGCAACAATTAAAACTTGGTTCTCTTGGATAG
Organism: Nestor notabilis; assembly: GCF_000696875.1. Lineage (NCBI taxonomy): Eukaryota > Metazoa > Chordata > Aves > Psittaciformes > Psittacidae > Nestor > Nestor notabilis. Next base: position 213,990 of record NW_009909528.1, read on the forward strand.
ATGTACATCTAACTCACAAACCAGAGGTTTCCACTAGAAACATAAAAACCAGAGTGCTCTGTAGTCTGTCAGTTCTCACATGAGCTGGGAGTCTCAGGGGCCTCTGTAGTAGCCATTGAACCTGACCTCCACCCAGGGTAGGGTCATTTTAAATCTGACTCTTGGCACACACCTGAGAAATGAAGGCATTCAGAGGCAATTTGCTTTTGTCAGAGTTCTGCTTTGGAGTCACTGGGAGGGGGGAAATGTAACCTAAATGAAGAGGAAGGTACAGAAGGCACTGAAACTTCCTTTTTTGTAAAGAAAACATAGTAGGTGTCCAAATGTCAGCAGTGGGAGGAGAACAGGGAAATATGCTGGGAGGAAGATGATGGGGACAGGGTTAAAAAGAGCATAGAAGGAAGAGGACCAGAGATGGGAAAAGGACACCACCACCATCACCAGTAGCAAAGCAAGGCCCCATAGGCCTCTGTTCTTCCCTATGACTATCCTCTGACCCATAGTCCTTGGTCCTTGCAGCATTATACTCACTTCCCCACAGAAGATGGAACTGAAAACACTCCCCCTCTCAAGATGGCTGGGACTGGTTTCTGTAGTACCCTCCTTTTGCCTCAGTGTGAGAACTGGGTCTCTCTAAAAGCAACATACCACCCCAGAGTGGTCAACCCTCCAGTCCCTTTTACTGAGCTCTGACAGTCTCTGTGGGTATGTGAATTTACCCACCCCTACCTGCTCTTCCCCTTTCCCCCTTGCTCTTTCACGTGTACCCTACAGAGGGAGTTGAGCTGTTGTAAGAAGACAGCAAGCTGGGGTGAAGAGCTAAGGGCAGATGTGCTTCACTCTTCATTTCTGTCAGGGAAAAGAAAGGATGAGAAAATTCTTCCTGAAATGAATGGAGCAATTCACACCTCTCAGAGCTGTTGTTTCAAGCTACATTTATGCCTCAAGCCATATTCACCTCCATCTTGTATTATCACTCGGCTCAGGACTGTGATGAATAGGTCATTTCACACCTTTCTGAAAAGTCTTCTGTTTAAAGGTCAGTTTCCTCTAAGTGCTGTATAATCCCCATGCTTATCTAACTGCCTTGAAATCTGGCATGGTTACTGCAGGTGGTGAGTAGAATTATTGATCTAAATTAGAGGTCATTAGAGTCAAGAATTCCCAAGATACAGCCTCTTTAAAAATACCCCAGCATTCCTTAACATTTACTGGTTGTACCAATGTTTCCTTCGTGCACACACTTAGAATAAAGGTGTGGCCAAAGAGTCTCAATTGCTTAACCCGAGCAAATGAAAGACATCAACTGTCTCTTTGGTATTCAGAGTTCAGATGTTTCTCAAAATTTCAGCTCCACACATGCAGCAAATTAAATGCTCAAGACTTCAGGGAGTTCCTGACCCTTTGAGTAGGTCTGAACATCTCCTTCTATTCCTAAATAAAGCCTGGGATGTCTTTTTCCTTAAGAGGAGGAATCGTTCTTCCTGCACTTACTGGGGACATAAAATCCAGTTAGTCCATTTTGAAAATTAAGAAAAATAGCAAAACAAAAGGTAAGTCATACCTCTGAATAGTTTGAAAGAGACACAGGAGGAAGGAGACAGGTTAGCTTAATGGAAGCCTACTCTAGGCTCTGGTGGCACCTCAGTTCAATAGAATTGTAATAGCATCAACAGCTTGGAAAAACTGTATGCGTATTATCTACTGTGCAACAGCAGTGATATTTGCAAGCAAGTACAGAGATCCAAGTATCTGCCATACAAATGGTGCTAAAACACCAATGTCTTAGTGGAACAGGAAGGATATATAATCAGAAAATGGCAGCAGAAGAGGTTGGGGAAAAAAGAGAAGGAAACACAACTGTATGTTTACTCTCATGTGCTTTTAGTCACCATAATTACTGTTGAGATGCTGAGACACAGACCACATCCGTGAATTTTTTCACTGGCCTTTTCACAGCAGCACTCTCAAAGGATTCCACTACAGGACCATAATTACCATTTATGTTTCTAAGCATGTATGAAAGAAGAGGAACATTTAGGAATCACCAGATCCCTATACACAGATGCATTTTTTTCACCTGCTTTTTACTGCTGAGCCTGGCACACCAAACAAGTTTGCTGACTTTTTCCATTGCAACATCACTGGAAAAAAGCTGCTTTTCCTTAAGTTGTGTGCGACCTGCCTGGCACAGCATCAGAAATGAGACATGCATGAATGGCCTGACTAAATCCTTACAGGACTTTCATGTTTCTTTTTGCCTTCCACCACACAGAAGGGTCATCTCAACAAAGCAGCAGAACCTATGTCAAGCAAATCACAACTCTTCTAAGCTGTTCCAGCTCATGTCTCCACAAATTCATTTTGAGGTGGATAGCAGTGTACATAGAGTGAGTGAATGGGAGGGTCTGCAGGTGTTTCTTTCCAACTAATGCACCCCAGGTTTATATTTTCCATGTGCTGCAATACTATCAAGCAATCAGTGATTTAAGATATGTTTCAGTGACATTCTGCTATTACCCTTCTGTCATTTCCCTTCATTTCTCAAGGGTTGACATTTTTCAGCACTGACAAACTATTCATTTAATTCTCTAAGTACCTTCAAAAATGAACCACATATAATTTTACAAACAACTGTGCATTAGTGAATAAAAGCAAAGTTACCATGGAATGTGTATAGAAACATATTCGACCTCCATTAGAATGCCAAAGGTGTTTGTTATGTCAGTGTTTTAAAACTGAATGCCAGATGAATTCACAATAATATGACATAACAGAATACTATTGGAAATGTCTACTCCAGAAGTGTGTATACAGTCACATACTTGCATATAAATTACACAGAAATTCAGTCTAAATGATGGTAATAAAACAGAACATAAACTCTGACAAAAAAGACATAAAGCAGTAATTGAAAGAGCAATGAGGTAATCTGATGAACTAATAGCTACAGATATAAAAACAAATTAGAATTCTGGCAGTTCACTGAAAGAACAACTGTTTCTTGAACTTTATCTTCATATTCAGATATTGCCCATTAAAGAAAAAAAAAAAAAAGAAGTAAAAAAGCATTCAACATTAACCACAAGCAACAGGCTATTAAGCATTTGATCTATAGATGGCAAAATGGCACTTTTATAAGGTATATCAGATAAATGCCATGGTTAAATGAAATGAACTCCAAGTAGTAAGTCAACATGAACCGAATTTGAAATTAAGATTGTCAAGAGAATAAGAGCTCAAAAAGGTCAAAAGAGAACTGTTCCCTCTCGAAGGCTTAAAACTTACAGGAAGAGTCAGTTCACCTGCGCAATCACAACATTTGTTATAGCAAAAGATGAGTTCCAAAATTTTATCATGAACAGTTGTACCATAAATATTTGAAAATGCATAGTCAGCTGGTACCTCAGTATTTCATTGGGGGCAGGATGTCTGAAAACAGACAGGTTAAGACAGAAATAAAACTGCAAGTGAAACAAGAGGCAAAATCAATCCCTCTTTAACACAAGGTGACTCTGGTTTTCGGCAGCCAAAAAGTATGTGGGGTTGAGGGGAGAGGAAGCATGCTACTGAAACTTCGTTCAGATGGAATGAACAGGGAAGGCAACTGACCTAATGCTCCTAAAAAAACCAAACAACAGAACTGCCCGAATGATCATTGTTACACATTTGTTGACAAAGACTCATACAGGGCAAGGAACAAAATGATAAAGTGCCTTTTCTTAAATCATTGACGACAGTAGATATACTGACTCTTCTGCTTGTAGCCCAAAGTATGAAGTGTTCCTGGAAGCCAGCTTTGGGTAACTTTACACAGATAAAAGTTTTATTCTTAAGTTATAGAAACTTAACATCCTTTCCATTAAACAGAAGAGCACTTCACAGAGTGGGCCTTGTCAAACAGAATGAAAAAGATAACTAAACTATTTTAATCTCTCAAATAAAAGATTTCTGTGCTTCCTCTCAATTTTTAATTGAAGTATTTACCAGGATGATTCACAAGTAGATATAAATATATATCCTTTCGATTTCAAAAGTACTGACCCAGGGTGAACTTGGGGCACAGAACAGAACCAGTAGTGAAGGAGTACCATCAAGTGGAACTGCCTTGGATAAAGCAACTGTCAGTGAAAACTTTAAAATCCCAGTCACAGCAAAAGCAAATGGTGCTGCAAGCATTTTATTTCCAGGAGTTGCATTCATCCAGGAAAGCAGTAAGCACTGTTTTCTTCAATAAAATTCACATCAGTAGTTAAAAATAAGCTAAAATGGCTTCTGAAAGTCCACACTACGGTCTGTGTGCAAAAGGCAGTATATTTAACATCAGTAAAGTGCTGTCCATACTTTTCTTTAAAAATAAGTATCTCAAAAGAGTAAAGTCTTCACATGACGAGACCTTCTTATACATGACTGTTTGCATTAACAGATTAAATGTCATTTCTTCCCCTTTAATTAACTTACCGGGTTGACAATATGTCAATAAGTTCTTTTCTGTACTTGACTCTTAGAGTATTAGTTTTGTACCTGGAATCCTTACTAACTTCAGGCAAATTCAGGATCTAAGTAAAAATAGAGAAAAAAATGTGTTTGGCAGGAGGTATTTATGTAGCTAAGAAAATTCATTACTGAGTTAAGACAGCTTTCCAAAAACCCCCAAACCCCTACTTCTCATTAATCTTTTAAAATAGATTAGGAAATTAAGAAAAGATAACGCCTCCTGGTTAATGTTACATAACAAGTACAGAAAAGACAAAAATCAAACTGAAGTTCCAAATCTTAGTTGATAGTTTTCAGCATCAGCTAGCAGAAATTCTTACTGTAGAACACTAAAATGTCTGTAAAGTCTTACTGTAAGGTTGGAGAGATCTGTGGGATTATCCTGCACTAAGTTCTATGTCATAGAACGAGAAATATGACTGTACTTCATAAGCTAAAGTGAGAAAAGCTATGTCTAAGAACATTTCTTTCCATTTCAGTAATTTCTGTCAAAAAGGTAAAAAAACCCAAACAAACAAAAAGTCTTTTTCTATTGAAATGTCATCTATATTCTTTATGATTTGTTCTGAAAGATTAAGAAAGAAAATCAGATATAAAGAAGAAATCCTTCACTATGAAGGTGGTGAGGCACTGGACCAGGTTGGCCAGAGAAACTGTGGCTGCCCCATCCCTGGCAGTGTTCAAGGTTGGATGGGGCTTTGAGTAACCTGGTCTAGTGGAAGGTGTCCCTGCCGTGGAATGAGATGATTATTAAGGTCCCTTCAAACCCAAACTATTCTATGATTCTATGATTTTTATCTACAAGGTAACATAAAACATCAATCTAGCATCTTCCATCAACTCTTAATTCACAGCGTATTTTCTTTTCCTTCTATGTTTACATGATCTAGTTTATGAAAATCACAACAATCACAAAATGTTCTTCTTTTCCTATCTTAAAGATTAACAATAATATTGGTACCCCTTAAAACTATCTCCTCTTCTTAATACTGATATTTTGGAGTTAGAAATCACTACTTCAGAGAAAAAAAAAAACAACAAACATTCAAGGTTGTTCAAAGTAAATGATAGTGAATACTTACTTATGAGAGCTTAAAAAAAAACCCAGAAATTAATCAGAAAACTATGGTTCCATTTGATGAGTTATATGAAAACTGGTCATATGGAGTTGCTTACTCTACTGTTTTAATTAATGGTACTGACTTCAGCTTTAACTTAACGTCCATCTGTTGTAAAGCTGCGTGTCTATATATGTTCTCTTTTTTTTTTGTGACTAACAAATGCACATTTGAGAAGTTATTCATTAATGTGCCATTCATCTTTCTGCATCACGCTGCCAATGTTACTTTCTTATTTCACTGTGACCACTTGGAATAAAACTGCTGCTCTCCTTTTCTAGGCCTCCTCCAAGCTCTCAGATGCACATCCAGAGTTTGCACTCTTTGTGTTTTGTCCCCCAACACTAGCAAACCTGTTTGTACTCTCCTTTGCTGTACACTAAAGCTCAGTCTTCTGAAGAATCTTGCTCAGTATTCCTATTTAGATTGAAGCAGCCATACATCAGGATGTGCTTTTATAACACTTGACTGCCATGAAATGCACTTCAGCTAGCAGTCTTACAAAGTTTTCCTGCAATTACCCAAATCCCCAAACAACCTACAGTTAGTGTTCATTGATTTTCAAAATATCACAGTGAATTACTCCAGCTTTTTCTTTTTGCTTGCCTGAAAAGATATGGTTGAAGCAGAATGTTTGCAATTGTTTACAGCTTGAGCCAGCTGTTCCATCTCCAGAGTATGTGTCTTCAGGGCAACAGCTTCCATACAGCCTGTATTTTTAGCACCAACTCATCTCAGAAAAGTTCTCCAATACCAATTCCTATGTTTGAATGAGTGGTCTCTGTATTTACTAAAGTTCACTAGGGCCTTCCTGTAATAAAGTCCCCTTCCTTTATTGGCTCTCCCTCTTCATGGTGTTTTAAGTTCCAAATCACCATCCATTTAGCTCAGAGCATACCTCTAATGGGTTTCACAGCATTCCACTGACTTCTGCATCACTCTGTTTCTCGGCAATGTAACAGCCCAAATTCATACCTTTAATGACTTGATAAGAGTAGAAAGACTTTTTTTTTAGAAACAAATATGGTAACTGGTTTATAGAAAATTCTAACCATTACCCAAAACTTGAACTATTTTCCCTCTTTGTTTTTACTCTCTTCGAAATGCGAGCAATCAACATTTATCCATGTTCTGTACCTCCTACTTTTAATTCTAGAAATACCAGAATACATTAGTAAGAATGAAACAAAAAAACATCATCCTGAAGACTAGTGCAAATATTCATCTCAGTTAATTTTAGTCCTCCAGATTCTGAAGTAAGACAAATCATAGAAACGTTGCCTCATCTTCTGGGGTACCATTCATGCCTTACCCATTACAGAGAAAGTACAGCAACAAGCCATACCACAAGTGACTCAGCTGCACCCTAAAGTGAGGTGAATGAATGGTAGGAAGGTTGCTAGCTTGTTAATTTTTTAGCTAATCAGCTGTGCAGCTGGACAGGTTTCATAAGGGGTTCAGCACCCACAGGTTTGGGAATTGGGGTGTTCTGAACACAGAGGCAAAGCACAGAACCCGTCTCAGTGCCCTAAATTACCAGCCAGAAACCAAGGTTGGAATTTATACCTGCTACGTATTTTCACACAAAAAAAGGAGAATTAAGAAGCAATTGGTAATTAATTTCCTAGTCAGAATGGAAACTATTACACCATTACCTTGCACACAGTGACAAACTGCTGATCATTTCCAGCTCCCACCACGATATAGCCATCCTTGGTCTTAAAAGCCTGGAAAAACAAAGGCAGGTGATAATCTGCAATTAAGCTATAAAATATCAGCACATCTTTTAAGTGAAAACTTGGTAAAAACGTTCAAACAACTTCCTTAAACATTTCCATTCAGACCCAACTTCTAGTTCTATAGAAGTGGCTCAAAGTCACCTTTAAGGATGGATGCATCCCTTTTGATTTTTCTAATGTTATTCAAGATATTTTTCTAAAGTTGACAATTTACCTTGGTTAATATTTTACTTGCTGAAAAATACATCTTGAGGCATCCTGAAATCTTGCAAATATGTCTCTCACTCATGGGGACTGAGGAGGATTTAGCAGAATAACACTTACTTGCCAGGAGCTATTTATTCAGCTTCACTTTTAGCCTCACTGCAGGCAGACACCCGCACTGAGGTGTCACAGATGCTGGCCAAATATGCAAGTAAAAAATAATTGCCAAATAGCTCTGACAAATTAGGGACCTTCATGGGGATGAAAGGGATAGGCTACATCTTTCGAGCTCTTCAGCTGAAGATTAAGATACCTCCTTGGTCAGTTGTCTCAAGACCAAGCTCCTGGAGAAAATGGGGCTTCTTATCCAGCTTTGCGGATTTCTTTTCTTTAATTTTGACTTCATTTCAGTGGCCTTACTGGCACGTTTCATGGGGAACTGAATATTTAACTGGGTAGGACATCACAGCTTTCATTTCAGACTAAATTCTCTCCACTTAGATTTTCACTGAAAAAAAAAGAAAATCTGCAACTGGCATCATCCTCAATTTTAACACCGTGTCAGGCCATCTTCTAAAATTGGATAATGCAAACAGATTCCCCTTTCCTCCACACCTCGCCCTTATACAAGGGTGTGTAACTGCAGTCTCAGTCATAGGCGTTACAACCACGATTTTCACAGGCTCCTGGGAAAAATTCTTTCACTATTAATTTGACTTCAGTGCAAGAGGCCAGCACAGCCTGGTGCACTAATGGTGACAAGGCCTTGCAGAGAGAACACCCCATCTTTCACTTTCAGAAATGACTTTTTTTTAATGAGCCATCATGTCCTGATCTAAAGGAGTGAATTTTTACTAGACATTTTGGTTAAATAACATAAATAGAAGCCATGATGACACTTCAATAATAAGAAGTCTTCTCATGCCACTGTGGCTTATTCTTCTTCACAAATAGGAATATGCTATTCCAACTTGCAATCTTCCATACAGGTACAACTACATCCATGTAGTTGTAGCAATCTTTCATACAGGTACAACTCTTCCCATTTGGTATAATCAAGGCTTTAAAATTGTATATGGAAAATTATGTCCTTACTGAAATGCAAGTAACTGTACATCATAGTTAGGATATCGCTTGTTTATCTCGCTATGTTTCATTTCCTGGTAATTAGTATTGGTCAGTCTAAGATTTTCAGCAAGCAAAGAGAAATTCAGCAAGCATTTAGTCCCAAGCATGCAAAAGAAGTCCCACTGACTGAGCCCCAATATATCAAAAGTTGAGAAGCACACACAGTATAAAGGTACTGCATACTCATGCTGTGGAAAGTGATGAGCACAGAAAAAAATGGGGAAAGGAATAGAGAAAAGAACGTTCTGTTTGAATGCATAAGCGTTTTTTAGATATATCTGTTCATGTACAAAACAATCATGACAGAGTGTGGTCTAAGAATATGTAAGACACTTCCCCCCACCCCCCCCAGTAAATGGCTTTTAGTAGGAATAGTTATGAACTAAAACTGTCAGCATAAACTTACTACTTTTAGTTACAGGCAGTATCTGTTTTCTGAACACCCTGCCCAAATCCCGATCAGTCTTTGCTGATGCTCTGAATTCTAAAAGCAGCCACACGCTTTTCACACAAATTATGGGTTAAACACTAGACGTATCTGTGTGAGTATGTAACACAATATAGTTTTTACTGGTGCGACCACCTACTACTTCCAGTAAACACAAATTAGAAATTCTTTTACACATTCTTTTAAGCTTCTAGTCTGGATGCCTCTTACAGATTGCAAAGCCATATGTACGTATACGCAGATCCCCTTCCTCCAAACTCCAAAATACATTTAAATTGGTAGTATGGGCAAATCCAAGAGAGTCTACTATTTATCAGCAACTTCTTTGGAGACCTGCATCTCCATAAGAAGATGCAATCACACCATAGCTGCATACCACAACGAGACATGCATCTCTACCTGTGGGCTGGCCATGCAGCAGTGGAAGTCAGTCTACGTTTCAAGGGTCTGGTTATGAGCACGTGTGCTTCAGTTGCTTTGCTGAATGTGTGGGAAAACTGACTATTCTTAGTTGCATTATATGTCTAAAAAGCTAAAACAACAATCACGTCATCCTTACACAACAAAAATGGTATCATAATAAACGCAGCAGTGTCTTTTTCCATGAAGCTTAACTCAAATGTCTTCAGCTGCTATTTTAGGTTTCCCATTACATAACAGCTGATTATTTGCCAGTCATTGCTGCTGATAAAGCAGAAACTTCAAAATGTCATTAGCACGATACTGATGCCAACATTTAAAGGTTATAAAAAAGGTTTTATTCATCATCCATAAATGTACACACACTACAGGTTAGCGTCTGGTCTCAGAAAGCTTCACAACCTTATCATACAAAGGAGAGTAAGGGAAAAGCGCAGACAGATTTTAATGAGATTTTGCTTTGATAAACTGCTGTCCATCACATTGAATCATTTCACATTAGCACAGAAGTCTTTTTTCCCTTCCCCCTTCTCTGAAGAATGAGGCCTTCTGAAAAGATTTTTCAGAGCATGAGCATGATTTAACCTGCTACTCCCATGCGATATACTGAGCAATAGGACATCCCCCGGTGAAGATAAGATACAAAAACCAAACAAAAAAACTATTAGTCCACATTTCATTCATGGAAAAGGTGGCGACAGATTGTGAGCATCCAAAGGCACGGCTTTCAGTATGGTGTGAAAATTTTGGGGTTTTTTAAGGAAGTAATCTGTAAACTCACACTGAACAATACATATAGCACATGACATCAAAATATGCATATTCAAAGCCAGATCTCAAAGTCCAGTGTGCATGCACCAAAACCTCACACTGACTAATGGATGTTACAGGACCTCACTAAGACTCAGCGCTTGCCCAGTTTCATCCTAGAACACAGTATACCTGAGATACTTTGTGTACTGAAACATTTTAACCTCCCTGAACATACGGAATAGGAACTATCACCTTCAGAAATGTTCTAAGGGGTTTACAAGTATTCTCCAAAAATAGACTACACAATAGACCATACAATAAAAATGCAGGCCAGACTTAACCATAGTTTATTATCAGAGTGAATCAAGACTTGTTGCCATAATGTGAGGCCAAACTAGCCAGCCTCTGCTCTAAGTCAATGGCCTTCCAAAATTTGCCAGCTTTGATGGTGTCAGTGGAAGACTGTTAATCTCTTGTATTTATTGTCTTATGAATTTTACCTATGCAATGACAATCATCAATCATACATAAATATCTTTGCATATGCTTTCAAGGGTCCAATTCAAGAGCGCCAACTCCAATAAAATAACCAGAAGTCCAAGTAACAAACCTTTGGGACCAGCTGGGGACAGTGCACAACAGGCACATACTTGAGAAGTCTATAACCATAAAACCCAACAAAGCTAAACCAGTATTTTCCAACAAAGCTTTGAAACGTCATCACCAAAATTTTTAAGGAAAATAGATTAATTCTCATATGTTACTCCTTCCACTCCCCTCCATCTTCCCATTTACAACAATCTCTTCACTCACTTATGGATAATTACTCAGTAAAACACGATGTGACCATGCGTAAGTCTGTTTCTGTGCTTGAAGTACCTCCCTGGTATTAACGGGTGTGGTCAAAGAGAAAAGCCAGCCTCTTCCTCGCTTGGAACCACAGAAAATCACAGTGTTACTTTTAATTTATTGCATAATTTGTCTTCAGTGATACTTTGAAGTTTCCAGTGTGGTATTTGATGCAATGCAAAGGTCATTTAAGGACAAGCATTCTCTAGTCTTAATGTAGACTAAAGGCTGTGATTAGAAGGTGATGCACACAGGATCTGACTGACCTGTACGCAGGCTCTCTTCTCCTGACAATCAAACGTATCTACAACAGATGTCGACTTTTTTGTCTTACAACCTTGCAAACTCTGGTTCCCAAATACATTAAAGAGTAGGAGACCCTCAGTTTTGCTTCAGATCCAGAACAGTTACATTCCTTCCAGATGGGATAAACTTGGCACACCGTTTCTCTACCTTTACACGTTGGTTTGAATAAAATGTCAGCTGTGCCACAGAACCATGGAGTGACCGTGTTCTTTTCTCTTTCAAGGGAAGAGCACAATCCTTTCATAACAACTCAATACTTAATTACCGTAACAAATGGGAACAAGACCAAAAAGATTGGTCAGTGGTAGTTCTGAGCACCACATATAAATCATAAAGACCACACACTTTGAAACTATTTGCCTACTCTGCACTCTCTTCCAGTGAAAGCAAACAGTACAAATAAGAAATGTAAATTTCATGGACTGGATTAATGTATGCTGAATGTTCTCATTGAGCAAGCTGAGGAAGAGCATTCCACACAAAGATTTCACTTTTCCCCCCATCTCCTCAACCCGAACTACCTTGTCCATCTCTTCACTGCCATGCTGCAGGACGTACTATCCTGCGACTCCGCAGCTGTCACAGGCTACCACACAGATCAGTATTAACAACATCTGCAATAATTCTCTAACAGAGAAGAGACATTTGACTGGATGCCACGAGCATGTGGGAAAGGTGTTTACGGTAAGAGTGGGAATGATTACTTTGGTCTCTGAGATGAGGCAGAACACCAGCACTGATGTCAAGGAAAGCAGACCACAGGCTAACAACCAGGGAGACTGTTCACTTCTGCAGAGCCCATGAGCCATGAGACAATTTTTCTGATCAACCGTCAACTTCCATGAAGGTGTGAGTGTGGAAAAATGCCTTTGACTAACTGATCCAGGAGCAAATCTGATGAGAACCATTAAATGTGCTCTGAATGCACCTTCTCCGAAGTGGCAGCAAAGTTAACGCAAAATCACAGCATCAAACCAGGATACCTACATTTGGTGTTATACTGTATTACTCTCAACACTCATTCAGGAAGCAGGACAGCAGAGTTCTGCTCTCCAGAACATGTCACGTTGTTACCTAATGTGAGAAGTCTAAACTGCTGGGAACAGGCTGCAAGCGAGGCCTCTCCAACCCTAGCTCACTGTCCCTAAGAAGTAGGTTGGAGACAGAGTCCCTCTCTCACTTACTCTCCTGCTCATATGGCATTTGCACCACTCATTTCCCAGCTGTCTAGATGTTACACCTAGATTTGTAATCTACAAGTACCAGTTGAGGATACTATTTACCAAAAGTTAAATTAAGCTGTTCCTTTATATTCAATAGTGTCATTAACATTAACTTTGCATTGCATACCCTTATTTTTAGAGATGAGAGTTTTATCCTGATCATATCAAAAAACGTGTGCTGCAAGGAAGTGAAACCATTTTCTTTATTTTCCAGTGTGAATGCAATATACATCCAGCCTCAACACACAAAAAGCCACTTAAAAACTCCTGAAAGAGCAGTGAACAGCTTTAAAGTGGGAAACTTGTCATTTTCCCAAATGTCTAAAATTTTAAATACCTAAACTATACCTCAATTAAAAATAAATTCTCTGGTATTGTAAACTGGCATTAAAACTGCTCCTCCTTGCTTTGAAAAATAAAAGTATCAGGCTCAGAATCACATTCTCCATTGCCACGTTAGCTTTCCATTAGTTTTTCAACAATGAAATTACACACACAGAGACACGCACACACAAAATAAATAAACTTTAATCACGGTATCACACTGGAGCCAGTTCAATTAATGTTGTGTCAGCATTTCCATTTAAGCTACTATTTTCAAGAGGTTTATAGCATAGCCATAAAAATTCAGTTAGGTTGAAATTAAGCAAACAAGGTCTTATACAGCAAGCAACATTTAAGTACATATACAGACAGCAGCCAGTTAGGACTTATATGGGAATTAAAATAGACGCTTACTGATTTTAAAGGGCACTGAAGAGCTATTTTTTAAACAATATTTTTCTCAACATTTACAATAATCTCTCAAAAGCCTGAATCCAAGCTAGGTTTCCGCACCCTTTTTCCTTCTCACACAATAGTTCACACAATTTCTTCCCATTTTGGGATTGTAAGCACTGGGGTTTTTGTTTCACTTTTAAAGTAAAAGAATGCAATGAAAACATTTCTTTTGAAAAGCAACACACACAACCACAGTCTGATCCTGATACAGGCCCTCCAGGCATTATTGAAACAGAAAAGACAAATACTTCTTACACCTTCCAAAAATCATAAGATAAAGCTCTCTGGAAAATCTGAGTACTCAAATACGAGGTTTTAAGAGTGTTACTTTGAATTTAACTCTAAATGAGGTCCTATTTCCATTTTCAGCAGAAATCATCAGAGCACATTTTGTGTTGTTATTTCTGTCCCTTTTGCCTCTGACCTCTTTGGCTTTAAGTGATGTAGTGGTACAACTTCCAAAGGTGAGCTTTGTAATCCTGACTACCTTTTTGGTAACTCATACTGAGCTAATCAGCCTGGCATTTCAAGCTGCAGGCAGATGACCGACCCAGTGCAAGCAAACTAGAACTCAGACTAGAAGTCAGACTACCAGGCAGTGCTTTTAACTTAAAGGGCCTAATAACTTAATGACCTGCTATAGAGAAGGTTCCTCAAAATGCTGAGCTGAATCATTTGTGAGTTTCCCTGATAACCAGCCAACCGAGAAGAACAAGCAATCAAATTAACATCAATGGTGATGAAAATTAGCAGAGACACCAATGAGGACATAACAATTACAGGGGGGCAAAACTGGCTGCATTTCACCACTTGGCACTTTTACAACTTAAAATAAACAGCACTCATATTTGAAATCTGCCATTTAGCTGCAGAACATGATGGACAAAGGTAGCGAAAACTTCACTCCATTCTGTCAATGTGCCTTTGCCCTGTTTTGGACTTTTTTCCCAGTTAATCTCTCTCTCAAGCAGTATGTGATCCTATGCACTATTCAATAGACACACTATGGTGAACTAAGGATGGATTTCAAACCTATTTCAACCTTGACTCTTCAGTATCCCTAATTTGTGTTTTTAAGTCAGACTCATTAAGGTTTACTGCATGTAGTTCACTTTGATTTAAAACAGTATTTTATCTCTAATTGAGGATTTAAAAGTTGAACTGGCAAGGATGCACATTATTTTAAGTCCTCAATTTATGCCAAAAAACCCCCACCCCGTTGCCAGGCCATAGGAATAATGCTAGTGAGATCTATTTAAAAAATATATATAAAACAGTGGTTGATGAGTGGAACACTTATATATGTCTAAAAGCCAGAAGTCCCTTTCCTCTTCACGTCCCTGTAAATTTCTATTAGGCTTTCTTAAAGCTATAAAATTCAGATTTCTGTTTTTCTCTAATAGTCTTTTTTTATCATTCCCCATTAGACTGAGAAATGTTGATAAAGGATATCACATTACTGCAATTACAAACTTTCATCTACCTCAAATTTAGCATTATTCTAATTGTTAAAGTTTGAAAATCACTACAATTTGAAATTAAAATATTACACCTTTTGCTGACTTAAAACTGTGCTGGCCAATATTTAACCAACTTTTCATTCTAGCAGCTAAGAAGTCAAATTATCTGCTGAGAAAGAGCTGAGGAAATCTCTATGGTAGTAGCTACTATTTTGGGTTTTAAAAAAACATCTTTGCATCTATGGCTTGTAGAGTGCTTTTGCATAATAAATATAACTACCTTTGAAAAAAGAACTTGTTCCGGAGAATCAACACATTATAAGTGTGCTTCTATTATCACAGTCTAAAAACTACATCAGACTTTATAACAACCTTCCAACACTTAGAGGAGGCCTAGAAGAAACCTGAAGAGGGTTTTTTACAAGGGCCTGTAGGGACAGGAAAAGGGGGAATGGTTTTAACTTGCCAGAGGGGAGATGGAGATTAGACATTAGAAGTTCTTCCCTGTGAGGGTGCTGAGGCGCTGGCACAGGGTGCCCAGAGAAGCTGTGGCTGCCCCATCCCTGGCAGTGTTCAAGGCCAGGTTGGACACAGGGGCTTGGAGCTACCTGGTCTAGCAGAAGGTGTCCCTGGCCATGGCAGGGGTTGGAACTGGATAAGCTTTAAGGTCCCTTCCAACACAAACCATTCTAGGATTTTATGACATTGAACACTGCATCAGCGTCACTGTACCTCGGTCCACTGACAAATGAGCATGAACATAGACTGCTCCCACTAGAGTCTTTTGCAAAAAACATATTGTTTTACATATTTTCATAGTAAATAATTCACAGAAGCTAAGCCATAGCAAGTACACACAGCCATGCAATTAAATCTGATGTCAGTCACAAGCAGCCAAATAAGTTTAAAGCTACCCAACTACTGCTGTCCATATGCGACAGCACAGCCATGTTACAGCCTACAGACTAACAGCAAAGATCTCCGCTAAGAATGAACATCCCATAACGAGATCATGATCCTTGTTACAGGAACGACCCCAGCTATTGAGCGGCCCGGTCCGGCTATGGCTGAAGGATGGTGCCACCAAGTCTGGAGAAGCAGCCTCCTGGCCTTCATGAGCTGGCGAAGTCAAAGGGCTGGTCTCCTAATGATCCAGATGGCCTTCTGGTGACACTGGGGTTGGCATCAAATGGGCAGCAGCAAACCAGGCACACAGACCTGCCATTGTGCTGGAAAGGGCTAAAATGGGCTGTTGGCAGCAGCTTGGCCTGTTCTTGCAGCCCTGATGACAGCCTGAAGTGCTGCCTGCCCGCTGTTCCCTGGAGTTGGCTATGAAATGACCTTTCACAGAAACAAGGTTCTTGTCCCTCGATTATACGAAGCTGATTATCTGATTACCTCACTTGGGCAGGGGGAAGAAGGAGCAAATAGGGAGAAGAGGTGCATGGATTTGTAAGGGCACTCTTCCTCCCCCCAGGGTGCTGATGAAAGCATTAGGATGTTTTACAGCTTCCTTTATAACAGTACCAAAAAATAATACATAAAGAGGAGTAACAAAATGCATTTAAATGGTTTATTAATTAAGACGAACAGAGACAGCTTTCAGTAACAGTGGGATACTGGTACATTTAATTTCCTTCCAGTATACGTTTCCTTTCACAGTTACAAAGATTGGGCATCTTATTAGACATTGACAAAGCTGTGCTTATATGTGGGAAAGATTGCTAGTGAAAATTACACAGGGAGGCATACCAATTTTCACATCAAGCTACATACTGAAGCATAAGACTTTTAAGACAAAAAAATGTATTTCTCCAGCTGCTCCATTTTTCTTTTTCTTTTCAGAATCTGCACAAGTTAAAACAAAATCCTCCAAGTGAGCAAACAAAGCAATCTTAAGTTGCCATAAAGAATGTAAAATCAATTGAAATGAGTGGGACAGACGGCTGCCCACTGGATTTCAGTGAAAATTAAAATGGAGGTCCTATAGAATAAGATTTGTACTCTCTTTACACACGAAGAAAACCCTGGTTTTCAAATGTATGGAACAGGAGGACAGCCTTTCCCTCACCCTCCGGAAGCATAAAGCCCTCTCAAAATCTTTTTGATCTTAAAACCTGAGGGAATAGGAAATATAACAGGAAGTCTATGGTGGCATATGATTATTTACCCTGAGTGTTTTGGCATTGCAACGTTTAAAACAGACAATTTGCAGTCATCCAGAAGAGGCTCTGCAGAAGTACTGAGGCCAGCTCAGGCTTACTGTTTTCACATTTGTCCTGGGTTTCAACAGTCTGAAGTGAGCCCCATCATCCTAACAGCCCTTCTTGAACTCCTACAAGTGCAGTGATACTTGTAAAATGCAATACTCAATGAATGGGCTGCTACTAGTACCCAGGCTGTGACAAAGGGGTGTTTCAACACCTATTTGGTCAGCAGCAGGCACCCTTTGTACCACAATGGTCATCTCCTACTTGGATGTTTCTGAAAACCCCATGCTGCTGGTCTGCTGTAGACATCAAGAATCATGAACTTAGCAAGGAGAAGGGAATCAAGTTTTTCACTGAGGATTACTGCATTTACACTGTTAAAACGCTGCCCTCAAAAAGCAGTTTGCAGACAGACAGCTGCAGGAGGCACATAGAGGTTTTCCCTTTCCCTTCTCACACTGGTCAGCAGAACGTAAACTTAAAGATCATAACTTAAAGCATTTATGTCACAACTGTGTGTTAAAACATGGGTCGCGTAATAGGTAAGGCACAGGCATGCCAGAAGGAAGGAAAGAAAACCATTATTATGTACCTGAGATCATGTTTGCTCCCATCCAGACAACAACAGAAGTAGCAAGTAATAAAAGTAAGAGAGCAAATACTCAATACAAAAAGGGTGTACTCATTCTAAACCCGACAGCTGATTTAGTTAGCCCTAGATATTTTGGAAGAAAAAGGAAAAAATTTAGCTGACAAAAAAGCCCTCAAACTAGAACAACCTCATGTGATGAGCCATTAGTTTATGTTCTGAGGAACTGTAATGTGACCTATTCTTCTGAAAATTACTGTTGTGTTTTAAAGTGTCCAATGGTTTCCCTCCTGGTTGAACAAACAGCAGTAGCTGTAGAGTTAGTGTCAGCAATGACTTGAGGAATCATTATTTTAGCTATTAGCATTTAGGGAACATTTTAACCCAATGAATGCTGCATAGAGCACATCAGTAACCTGAAAATCATCTACAGATAAATCACCACCACTGTTCCATGTTAAGTCATCAAAACAAAATCATGCAACTAATTCTCACTGGTATCTCCATCCTAGTGCTGCATTTCTTTAATTTGCACATGCAAAACCACAGCTGACTCTCCACACAGAAACGATCTCTACATGCTTTTCATGCTGTTCTGTACCCTACCGGCTAAAACAGATGCAATACAGAGTCGATGGAAAAGAGCTAAGGAACCAAAGTTCTTAAAATGTAATATAAGGTGTGAATCAAGGAGTGGAAGAGCAAAGATTGTCCTTTGGGGAAAGAATTTGAATGTAAGTGCCTTTGTTGTCTAGAGCAGCTCAGGGGTGGCAAGTACCTAACAGGAACACAAGAAAAAGTATATCATCATTGCAGAGCTAAATGTGGCTCTAATCATAAACTTGGATAACAGGTTCTGAGGAGTGTTCAGGAGATCAGTTTGTTTCTTGGCCCGGCCAGCATTTAAACTGAAATAAAACACAAGCTCTAACAGTGCTTATTTTTCAGTATGGACATAGTCATAAAGAGCCTGTAGCCAGATAACAGACACCAATCTACTCCTAACGAAATCCATCACTGTTCCACCTCAGATATGTCCAAAGTTTGCACGTTTCAAAAGCAAGCAGATGTAGAGATACTTTATAGTACAAACACTTTGTTGGCCATGGCATTTTGCCTCAGTTGGCCAAATCATACCAACAGCATGTAATTATATACTGCTAAGAACATAAAGAAATTTTCTGCTGTCAGGCGTTCTCATGTTTTGATTCTTTTTGAGGCAGGGTGGCTGAGAATGGTCTAGGTCCATTATACAACTGTGGATCTAGTGACTCCACATGTGAGGCAGAAATAAGGTAGACTGCTATCTAAATTTAAAAATAATAATAAAAAAGATGGGATCTCCAGATTATCTCTCTGTCTCACATTCTTCCCCCATATCCTCATTCATGGACCTTTCATCTGGATGACCTCAGCTTGCCTAACTGGCAAGTATTATCCTTCCTGGATGAAGGCTAGGCAAATGTGTGGCTTCAACAGACCTCTCACACTTTTTCTCAAAAAAAACAGATGTTATTTCAGGGAAAGCAACATTTTTCAGTCCTCCAGCTTTGAAGCAGTCCCTGAAATACATAATTCTGCATTCCGGGCACCAGCAAAGGACAGGCCAAAAAACCAAATCACAGTAAAGCAGCCATAAAGGACTGCAGCAAGCTTATGTATTGGTAAGTAACCCCTTCATCTGTAAGTCCTCGTGATGCACAGGCACAGCAAGCTCTTTATAAAGGTCTGAGGGTGTTCTGTATGTTTGAGAAGAAGCCATGCCAGATGTGCAAGAAGATGCCTGAGGATTCCGCAACTATGCAACCTGCATCAGCTACCTCCGTATCTACACAAGGTGCCTGGCAAAACACGTTGCTGACTTCTTAGGGCAACGAGCTACTCTTAAATCGCTTTTGCACTGTATTTCATGCCCAGAATTTTCTGCTCTTCCTAAAATGAGAGTTGCATGCATGCCAACAGATGGAAAACATCATCATCTAGAGCTGGATCCCTGCCTTGCTACTGGCTGGAACAAAAGCCATAGAAGTACTCTAGTTAGTTGAGTTGAAAACATTTTTGCATAGTGGCCTGTGGATTAAAAGTTTTTCCACAATACACTGCAGAAAAATTCATACAGTGATGTAGCTCAACGAAGTACCTGTAGACCTTTCTGTGCTTAACCCAGTACCAGTGTAGACACAGTGCTCTGGTCTGACTTGCACACTCATGGAACTAGGTGCTCCATGGTAAAAACAGTTTACAGCAACTATGCCAAAGAAACACCCCAAAACCAAACCAACCACCTGAAAAGCCTAACACATGGAGCAGCTGGAAGAAATTACCAACATAAGCAGGTCTGTCATAACAACAGAAAAGAGAATACTCTAATATGAATGGAAGAGATTGCATCAGAAAAGCAGAGGGAAACCCCTGGTCCTGGAACTTGCAGTCTTAAAGACAGAGAGGGGAAATCAAAGTCATATACATATGTCAGGGAATACCTGAAGAATCCAAGGATTGGTGCTGAGATGGGAAAGTGGTTGGTTTTCCTCATTAAGAGACAATCCCAATCAATGCTTCACTAAAGAGATTACAGGAAAACTAGAATAGCAAAGGAGCTGCCAAATCCCCACCCATGAAACTTTGACATTCAGCAATTCTCGGAAGCAACATCTTGATGGTTGAACTGTACCGTGGGTCTACCATGGCACTACCATTCTAAATAGCTAATATCCACACAGTTCAGTGTAGAACTATAATTCATACTCAGAAGGGGTTTTTTTTTTCCCCCCTCTGTCTCCAGACTTTTCTTTTTCATGTGTGAATCTTTTCTACCAACATGCTCAGTTATACTGAAGAGCAAAAGATTTATCACCAAACGCTTCAGCTCTCTCGTCTCATGGGATGCAATTTTTCAGGCTGTGGGTCAGGGACTTTTCCATTCCACTGCAACACTCAAGAGACTAGTTTATCTGCAATGTGAATTTCCCGTACCTTTAGTAATATCTACTCAAGAGAAAATATAAGCTGCCATTCAACACTGACTAGAGCCCCATCTGTTGTGAAAAAGCTACATTATCTTAGACTTATGTCTCTGCACTTCCCAGCTCTTGTCCTCTGAATCCCCCCAAATCTCAAATAAAGACAGAAAAGGTGCAAGTGACTTGGACACTGTTGAGGTTTCATCCTACCAGTGGAAGAACTCAAACACCCCTGAGAAAACTACCTCATCCTTCTCTCAAGTCAGCCTCACCTTATCAGATACTAGATATTACTCTTTTGACTGTTTGGCGGGCCTAAAGTGTTAAATCCTTTCCCTGACTGGAGATTGCTAAAGAATTGCTGATCATCCCCTTTGGAATCCTTGAAGCAATGTCCTTAGGCTAAAATGTCAAGATAAGATTTGATGTCATTGTCTGTTCTCGCCTGCGTTTTGCATCCCCAGCTTGGCATCCTGTAAAGTACAGTTTCTGCTACCCTCATTACAATTTCTAAGAACCAGGGGGGAAACAGACTTTTTAAGAAAAGTAGGGCAGAATTCAGTTAACTGCAGATACTTCAAAAACTCTGTAGTACTTTCATCATTCTGTGTTAATAGTACTATTAACTACTTCCTTCACCAGTTAAGTGGTTCAGGATTTTGGAGGGGATTTTAATCAAGCTTCTGCAGGGTTATAGCCATTATAACTTTCCACAATTTTTCTCACATTCCTGAAATCTGAACACAACACTGGCTTCTCTTCACAGTTTCCCATTTCCATTTTAACAGAATGCTGCACAGCAGAGTTTTACGGATAACGTTTGAAAAAAGAAATACTATTTATTAGGGATTTGGTTTATTTTAATGAGCAAGAAAACATAAAGAAAACAATTAGAACTGTTCAAAGAAGTCTATTCTCCAAACAAAGGCAAGCATTAAAACAAAATTATTTTTCTGGTTTCAGCTGCTAAGAGCAAAGTAACTCATCGCTCAGGATCAAACCACCAATGTCTACTCATAACAGGGTACAGTTATGTAAAATTAAGGCTGGCACCGCACTGTGCCCAGATACTTGAGGTTTGGATCCTTAACTATGAATTTCCTTCCTTTTATGATCTTAAGCCAGAGAACAATAGCTGTGTTTTAATCTTGCCTTTTGTCAATTTTCTTGGTCTTTCTTTCAAGTGTTTACATACAATGATACAGCCCTGAGTGATGCCACAAAGTAACACATCATCCAAATTTAGCTGTTTACCACATATGCAATGATATCATTCAAGGTTGAACGAATCAATTTTTTTTTCCCATGGAATGATAATGGATTCATAACAAAGAACTGGACTTCTTTTAAAACATCGTTCATCCATGTCTGCATCAGATGGCATGCTTATGATTAAAGGCTGCAATATTATGATTCCCAAATCTATTCTAAATTATTTGCAAATGGAAAGAGAAAGAGATATCGGGAAAGAACCTTCAGCAGCATTACCAAGTCCCTTTGTTCTTCCCATTCTATGAAGACTATATGACTGGAATCATGCACCAGATTCTCTTCAGCCATTGCAAACTGGTTTGACTTTCCTACAGTCAACAAACAATAAAAAGACACTACATAAAATAATCTGCTGGTGCAAACTGGCTTTATAATCTCTATCTCATATTTTCTTGGTTTAATATAATATTGGACATGTAAATTACAGATGCATGAAAAAGAACATTATGAATATGATGAATAAAGATAAACTCACCAGTTATTAGAGAGAAACTCTACAATACAGAAATTCACAACTTCCCACGGAACTTGAACAAAGCTGTTAGCTTTTATTAAATAGGATGGAAGGGGCACTTTTTTTGCTGGTTGAAAACCAAATGAAAGGAGCATGAAAACTAAAAGAAGTCCTTTCTTCAAGCATGCCTAGTTTCATCTCAGAGAGACAAAGGATTAAGCTTCTAAAACAGAACTTGACATTAAAGATGTTAAGATATTATTCAAAATTACACCTTTTCTGGATATCTACCTGATATTTCACCTTCCTATTAAATATATTGGATCTGATCCTCATTTCCACACTAAAACATAAGGACATAGGGATTTAAGCTTCCTTAACTTTGGCAATGTCATACCATCTTTCAGATTTAGAACTAAGATGCTGGTGCTCTTCAAAGCATGTCTTATCCCCACTTTATTCTGCAGATAAAACTTTATCAATGTCTCAAATGGCACCCTCCACAGAAATTGGGGTTAAAATAGCTTTTGGTCAGTTCTGACAACACGGTATAATCAGAGTAGCACCTTAACCCTCACAATTTCACTTAAGTCTATACCTTCCACAATGTACCTAAGGATATCACAACCAGACTCCTTGATTAGACTGTCATTCCCTTGTTTTGCTGCCAGGTAAACCTCTAGACATGGTTACCACTCCTATAACATTTTTAAGCAGAAGACAGAGGCACCCATTTCTTGCACCCATTTCTGTGGCATGGACAGAGAAATGCAACAGCAGCCTTGTAGTCAAGGAATACAAAACCCTGTCATATACTAGAGGCACCCACAGTGCTAGTATTCCCAAAAGGGAGGTGAGCTGCAGTGGGTATTTCTGTCCTCTTTCAGGAGGAAGAGAAGGAACCTCCACTCTGATCTGCATAATTCCGAGTAACACAGGATTGGCATTCAGATTAGACACAAGCAATAAATCCATGTTGCACGTTCAGTGCTACTCTCAAAATCAAACTCATTGTCACTACAGAGAGCCTGATTGCAAGTATAACCCAGAGCAGAGTTGGATTGCATGGTCTGGGCCATGTGGAACTTTGGCAGCAGACCCAAATATACCAGAGTTTAATGCAGCTCTGGATGCCCCTGACAAAACCAACAGATGATCTGCATGGATGCGAGGCGCACTCAGTGCTTTTGGGAATTCACAGAAGGATGTACAATAAAAAAGTCTAAATTAGGATAAAATAGTTTGGGGGAGGTGTGAGACTTAAAGAGGGTTGGCCTTTTTAAAATAAAATCTTTAACCTTTATTTACAACACACAGAGATTGCAGCCATTCTCTCTAATGGGTTTTGTCACTGAGAGGTAACACCAGCTTCCTGGTTAAGAGGATGGAGGACACTCAGTCTAAAGCAGGATTGGTTTCTCTGCAGCTACTGATACAGTACCCCAAGCTAACCTTACATTTTCAGAGGACTATCTTTCTCTCTTGCTTTTGCCACATTCGGTTTTCACTTGATTTCATTAACATCTTCTGATCATCTGCAGGGTCCACACAGATGCCACAGTCTTGCATATTCCTGCTACTGGAACAAGCAGACAAAGTTTTTGAAAACGTTCAAAAAACCAAGATGGCAAAAGGAAATGCCTAAACTTTAAATAGGTAAAAGAATATTAAGACTAAAAATATATTTTGCTTTTTAGATATTTTTCTACTTTCAGCAATTTTTGTTTATTGCTGACAATATATTGCTCTCAATTCCGAATGTTTAAAATAAAAGGCCAAACATCCAATAGAGGAAACTGTTAGCGAAGAATACGTTACTGCTGCACAGAACATACGTACTGCCTTTAAATATCTAATGTCTTTAAATATCCATAAATTAATGTTGGAGGAATAAGCTAAGGTGTAAAATAATCTACATAATCAGGTTCTACTGTATTTGCATTCTTCATGGAATTACAGACTTTCAAAACAGAATGAATTTGACACTGTCATCTAACAGATACTCATCTTTCTTTTCAATACACAAAAGAACACATTCATACTGGTTTGCTTTCCATAATGCATAATGTTATCGTGCAATGTGAGACACAATCTTTCTGGGTTTTTTTTAAGTAACTACTTATGAGGGAAGCTAAATCTAGGATTAGAATTAATGTGTGCTTTCTGTCTACAGAGGAGTCTTCAGAAAAGTAAGGTCTTCCCACACAGATCTGCTACAGTCAACCCAGCTCTGGAGATACTAACACTTCCAGGATGGAGGTATAAATCTGTTCTCTTTGGCCACCCTACTGTCAGGATACAAATGGCCACAGGGATTCTTGTAATCTCACTCTTTAGCAACCTTCCTGAAAAAGGCAGTGCCATAAATAAAAAAGATCTCTTTTTTATTTATGGAGCACTAATAGCTGTTGGCTGGTAACAACTGACCTAACCTGGCAAAGACTGGTTTAAGGATGAATGCTCTAGCCCCCTTCTGGTTTGTCTTATTCACATGAAAGTTTATATGAATGTAAGATGTTAACACTTTATTTTAATACATAAAAGTTTTGTTATTTGTTATTTTGTTATCTAAACCACCCTTTAAAGCTATGTTAAACAAAAGATGTTTAAACAAATGGCTGATCAGCAGCTAAGCAAAAGAATTCTAATCTAACACAGCTTCTCTCATCTGCTTCAAGATAAACTTTGCACAGTCTTTCAGTATTTTTATGTTTTTTTAACAAGTACAACCACCAGTTCAGATGGTAATCCAAACTGGCAGAAAAGCCTCCAATGATTTATTTTTATTCAGATAAATGGAGCTACAAACACTTGGTGGTCACCCAAGTCGACAAGAAAAAATCTAGTGAAAAACTCATTTCAAAATTCTTTAAAAATATATTTCTGCTAATTTCTGATTTTATACAAGAATATGCACCTTAGGTAACAGGAGGCTTCCACTGAACAATTATTTAAAGAAATTAACTGTATCATAGAATGGTTTGGGTTCGAAGGGACCTTAAAGCTCATCCAGCTCCAACCCCCTGCCACGGGCAGGGACACCTTCCACGAGAGCAGGTTGCTCCAAGCCCCTGTGTCCAACCTGGCCTTGAACACTGCCAGGGATGGGGCAGCCACAGCTTCTCTGGGCTGTATCCTACAATGACTAAAGGTCTCATTAGACTTACTGATTTCTTTTTTGAAAATAGTATCTTGCTCCTCTTTAGACTGTGAACTCCTGTCCCCTTGGGGTGCATGTTACCTGTTACCATGTACAGGAGGAACCTCTGGCACTGCCACACTATAAACCAACCATACCACTGAAAGAACATCTGATCACCCACATATTCTGTTCTTCCTCAGAAGCCAAGCGAGCTATGTATATCCTACCACTTTACCAACAGCTTGAGAAGCAAAGCCAAGACCTTCCAGTCAGCAGAGCTACAGAATCATAACATCAACTAAGTTGGAAAAGACCTTTAAGATCAACTCCAACCATTCCCCAGCACTGCCGAGACCACCAGTAAACCATGTCACTAAGGGCCTCATCTACACACTTTCTGAACACTTCCAGGGACGGTGACTGGGCAGCCTGTTCCAATGCCTGACCACCCTTTCAGGGAAGACATGGTGCTTAATATCCAGTCTAAACCTCCCCTGGTACAGCTTGAGGCCATTTCCTCTTGTCATATCACCTGTTACTTGGGAGAAGAGACCAGCCACCTCCTGGCTCCATCCTCCCTACAGACAGTTGTAGAGAGCAATTAGGACTCCTCTGAACCTTCTCTTCTCCAGACTAAACACCCCACTTCCCTCAGCTATATCAGACCTATGCAGACAGTCTTCCTGGTGGGAGAACTGCCTATGCTGTCAGAAAAGTTATTTCTCTGGTATAGCCTATTTGAGCTCCCAAATAGTGACAAGCCAGGAAAGTAACCCCACTTCCAGTACAACTGTTTACAGTACAGCTTCTGCCAATATGGCTATGTCAGTTGAACTGGGATTTTTCCCACACATCTAACCAATATAACAGCAACACTTTCAAGTACAGCCAAGCTTAGCGTGTGAAGCAATTGCAAAGATCATCTTTTTCCATGTCTCCATGTGATATGAGTTTTATGTGAGATGGGAGGTTATTAAAAATCTGTCAACCCAAATGCCCTGTTTGTCAACTGGAAGAAAACACCACAAAAGATACACAGAACAATAGTCAAAGGAAAATGTTGCTGCATTTTCATCATATGAAGGAGGATTAGGGGGTGTGCAGTATTTTTTTTGTTAATTAACAGTGTCTTGCTTGCATTAATTACAAGAAACATTTGAGTCAACTGTTCCTGGCTTAGATTAATTTCATGATTCAAATTATCTTGAATTTACAACACATTTGTGTGTGTTTCACATTGGGACAGTTTTAATCTTAGTAAATTCAGAGCTACAATCTGTTTCATTTGATTGTATTCCATTGCACTTTGGTCTCATATAATAACTACCCTTCGGAATTCAAAAGGCTCATCATCTTGAGCTGCAGTCAAACATAAGAAAGACTGACTTCAGTAGGGAGTGGTACAGAGCTGGATTTTCTGATCCTCTTCATTCATGAAGGAAGCACCAGATGGCTTTGGGGCCACTCAGATTTACATGTGCTCCAAACCTGATTGATAGAAAAATGTTCTGAAAGATTTTTTTTCCCTAGGGTATATGTCAGATATGGAAGACATGGAAGAAGCACGAGCTGCTTGATATAAAACAAAACAGTTCTATGCAGCTGTAGTCTGCAATGAACATAGGAAGTTACGGACTAGCAAAATGTATCTATGTGAATGGATTTTCCCTGTGCTCAATTCCATTGGCTTCACACACATGCTGCTTCCATGGTTCCCTGTAACATGGTGGTTGCAAAACAGCCTCGTGACTGTGTTTCAAGAGAAAGGCAGGCCTTCTTTTAGACCAGTTCTTGTATAGCTGGAGAAAATTCAGTAGTAAACTAAAACAAAGGAAATCTGTTAGAGTAAGATATTGCAGCCTAGACATACAAATTTGTGTTTGAAACACCTTTTACATATTCTTTTCTCATTATTTGCTCTGAAAAACAAATCAGTTCATCCACTATGGGTCAGATGCTCAGTAACTCACACACCCAGAACATAATACAACTCAGAAGCAAGATCCAGAACTGCCCTAGAATTCAAGCCATTTCATGTCCTGAGTTATTTTTAGATTTGTAGATTCCCATCAAATCTTGATGACAATACTTCCACAACAGTGATTTTAAGACAGCAATCAAAACTTTTGTGAAGAATTAAATGCTTTTTTGGAATATAATCAGGCCACTGGATAAAATGATGACATTTATAAACTTATCATCTCAATAAAAGTTTACCTGTCATATTTTATAATGAATCAGCTTTGATACACACATTTAATGAATCACAAAAATATCTACATCATTTTATGAACTCTTTCCTGTATCATGAAACACTATTTATGACTAACTTCAACGTGGAATGGAAGTATATGTATACTCTTCCCATGAGGCTGAAAAGAATATCCTGAATGATTTCACCACTGTGTACTTGCTCTTCTGGTAGAACATAAAGCTGGCTCTCAGATTAAAAGGTCAGACTTGATTGCCTGTCTATAAATAGATTCAATCAGGACTGTGACAATGACATTTCAACTTCAGATTAAATCATTTGTATATGAGTTATATTTATAGGTTTACCTGGAAACTGAGAATACAAATACGTAATGAGATGTATTTTAAGAAAAGCATACTCCCTAACAGAAGCAATCATAAATCCACTGCTGGAGTCACTCCTATGCACTACCAAAAAGGTAAGCTTTAGTTCTCTGCATTACCATTTTAGAGAAAGGACTTACCAACATCTTCAGTGGACAGACTCATGCTACACTATTACGTGGAAACAGTTTCAAGGACCTGGATGACTCCCCTGCAGTCCTCAGGATTTCACAGCACAGTGATAAAATGTTCTTAACAAAAAATTACTCTCTGAAGAGCCTGATAAATGTTTATCTCTGGCTCTTTTCCCTTCCTGTTCAAACAGTATAGTTTCCATACTCTTCAATAAATATTCTGGTTTACATTTAACATTTTCATACCCAACCTTCTAACATTTCTATGCTTCTGAAATTCACTTTGTTGTCTGCTGTAACTACATAGATGTCACTAGACAACAGTGTTGGCTTGACTGATTAAAAATGTAGCTGCTCCTAAAAAACTGAAGTCATAGTACTCTATCAGAAGAATTCAAAGTTCCTGTTCATGTTTTCATTTCATCTTGCAATACAGTACCTTTAATAAATTGCACGAGGCTGCATAGTCCAGATGAAGTCTACATGCATTCTTTTATTTCAAGCTGACAGGTCCTATTTTATTTATGAGAGTACAAAACTTGCATGGGACTCTTTAATTTTAGACAAGAGGACTTTAATGATGTTTGGCTCATCCACATCTTTGCACTTTCCGCCAGGTCAGCAGCTGAAGGCTTTGCACTTTTATACAAAAGCTAATGAAATTATGGAAAATGACAGCAGAAGAAAATTAATGCACCTTAAATGTGTTTTAAAACATGATACAGCCCAAAAGGGAGAAAATGGGAAAACGCATGTAAGAAAAGGGGCAGGCTGCAAGGAACAAGAAAAGAAATTCTACTGGAAATAAGAAAGTATATTGGGGGGCGGGGGGGGAGGAATCAAACAATCTTCTCAGAGATCAAAGATACCCACTTTGAGAACAATGATTTCTTATGCTGCTGCTTTCCACAGTCACTCCTAACTGACTGAAAAGTTGATGTCCCATCTGACGCCTTCAGTGCCAAACCTGTGGTGTTCTCACCTCAGTCCCTAGAAGACAGTAGCGCTCAACATTAAAACCATGTATGGTTCAGAAAATAGGCCACTCTCGCTGAGGGAAGCCTAGGAGTTAAACTGCTTGGGAACTGAACTTCCTCTCACCCCAAAGTGGGTGCGTCCTGTGGAGCCTTGGTGAATCAACATGGACAACTTCCACAGGTTGTCAGTTTGTTAAAAAAATGGGCTTATGCTTTCAAGCCCTACCTTCTTTCTTTTCCACTACAGCTCACCATAACTATTCAGAAACTCGATCTCTACTAGTAGAGTTCTATAGTTACTCCCGAAATTCAGTAAGCTAAACTAGAAAAGCCAGTCACACTTGTAAAATGGTACTTCAACTGAAAAGCAAAACACATCCTAATATATGAGGTACCAAGCTGAGAGAAAAATGCATAGTGCTGCAATAGCTGAAAAGCAGCTGAATTTTGCTTCTTTTCCCCCGACATCCTTATCAGGATGTTGATCAGCTATGTTGATCAAGTCAGGTAGAGTTTTTCCTGCTAATCCTACTTTGTTCCCAGTTTCTGCACAGGGTACAGCATTAGGGTACAGCAGCTGTCATTTGCTACATATATTCAAAAGTAAAACCACCAGGAAGTCCGAAGATTCACTTTCTGCACAGATAGTGATAAACTGCTAAAGATAAAACACTGAAATGATAAATCCTGGTACATAACCAGCATAACTCCGCAGCAAAGCGTGCTGGAGTGCGTGAGGGAGTACCACCTACCAACAGGCTGCACGCAGCCTCCAATGGGTGTTTACAGTGACAGCACTGTTCGCAGTTCTCTGTACTCCACCTTGCTTCCCCACCTGCAGTCTAAAGCTATCAAAAAGTAGAGCTCAGTCACATACAGACTGCAGCATTACATTATACGGCCCTTTCTCATCGCAGAGTAGAAGCACAGCAGGTCTGCAGCATCCGCCTCTGCCATACTAATGGCTTTCACGCCATCATACGCTGAGCCAAGATGCACAACTAAATCACAACTATGCTGCAGAAGGGGTCTGGCTCACACCTCACATAACTCCTGATCTTTATTGCACCTTTTTTCCAAAGGGCTGAAGTCACAGTCTTATTTCCCATTTGTTCCTTATAAAGCGTCCATTCATAAATGTATTACTGAAGCATTGTCATGGAAACTGTAAAGGCTGAAACTTTACTTTAAAAACAGTCTTGAAGAGTTTTAGGCAGTTCTCCTCAGACCACAGTTGCTATATGTTTTCAGGCAGAGCCATAACAGATGTCACTGGTGATTAAAGAGAATCTCCAAACTTTTTTTATACATGTATGGTGACCCCTTTATACTACAGAAGGGGGGGAGATTCCTTTGTCTTCCTGTCTCCTTTTCCCCATTTATCCAATACTCCCACTTGCACTTCATTTTGCTGCCTTTGCCACTCAGCTCCAATTTGTACAACACCACTACCATCAGCCACTGCTGCAGGCATTCCCTCCCCTCTAAGATACGACCAGAATAATCACAAAGCTTGCTCTGCTGTGATCGTTCCCTCTCATGTTGTTCCAGCCAACAACAGAACTGAGGAGAGGGGAACAGTTTTTCTGGAACCATGATCATAGGACCATTGGCTCAGTCAGGTTGGCAGGGACTTCAGGAAGCCTCCAGTTCATCCTCTTGCAGAGTCACCTAAGAGATCAGAATGGGTTACTTGGGGGTTTATTGCATCAGTTTTTGAAAGTCTCCAAGGATGGAGGCTGCACAACCTCTCCAGGCAACCTGCTTCACTGACTGTCCTCCTGGTGCAAACGCAACTGCATTTGAATATGTTCATACCGCAACATACCTTAAGGCTAAGCAATACCCATAATAAGCATAAGGAATACAAACTTATTCTTTAACTATCATGCAACTGACCTTACCAAATGAGATGCAGTGCTGCCTAATGGGGAAAACCTAAAATAGACTGGTGACTTTTCAGGTTTTTCTAACAGGACTTCTGCTAGCCTGGTGACTGACTTCAGTCATTTCAGTGATTTCATTTCTGTCTCAGCTTCCTCATTTACACAGTAAGTGTAATGAGATTTACTTACTTTGTAGAACCTTTAATGTTGAGGAAAAGAAGTGATAGAAAAAAGTTTGATATTGGTGGTGACGATATTGATGTAAGTATTATTGTTAAAGCAAAATATCTAAATATACATACATATGCACATCTAAGTGTACGTGTGTGTATGCAGATGCTGGCACAGCTATAACTACTCCTAACAGTAACTGCCTCTGAATTAGCCTCATCCAGGTAGGTAACATCTACACCCTATATGTACAAGTTCAAATATATATATATATGTACACATTGATGAATGCATACACATATTATAGAAGTATATAAAAACTTAGTCTGTTTCATGTGTGTGTATATATGTCTCCTAACCTGACATTTATCTTTAAACTGCGATGGTCCTGGGAATAAAGTTACTCATCCCTAGGAAAATTCCAATTTCTTTACATTCTACATTCTTAGGGGAAAAAACCAAACAACCCCACAACCTACAACTGCTGTTATTTTTTTGTTTCCAAGGCCACTGAAAATACAGAAACCAAGCAGTTTGATCAGAATTACACTATTCCACCCTCATAAAGGCATGTGTTGAATTTATCTTTTACGCTTACCCCATGGAAGACCTTTTTAGACAGCTATTGTAAAATACCAGGCAAAACAAGCCTTCAGAAGGATGAACATATAAAACTCACGGGAAGTTTTTATTCTATAAGGGGTTAAACAGAGGATGATCTGAAGAAATCATTAGATGCTTTGCAGGCTATACAGCAAACATTAGCTTCCCTACGACAAGGTTGTAGTAGGAAGCCAAATGAAGCAGCCAGATTATTAAAAGATGGAACAGTGCAGATGAAATCCTACTTCTACAAGCAATATATAATCCCAGTACAAAATGTTATAAAGGCTGTGCTAAGTACTGTTCCCTCACTTAAAAGCATTGCTTTATAAGGTTACCACTGAAAGTGAGCTTGTACAGTCCGGCTCCAAGATCTAGTCAAGTACATGGTACAGTTTTCTTGCCAATTTTGCTACACAGACCTTATTATAGAACAAAAATACCCCACCCATAGTCAAAAAATACTAGACATGCTGTACCATACTAACGATGCAGATTCATTTGCCTTAAAAGAGTACACGTTGCTTTCAAGCACACGTATTTTTGTAAAGCTTATACAAGGATCATACTGTTAACCATTAATTTACACATGAAACTGGATGCTGCACATCTACTTTTTATCAACCTTTTCCCCAAAAGAGACAAGGAGTATATTTTTGGTGCCTAGCTGGAAAGACAGGGAAAACTTAGTA
Organism: Nestor notabilis; assembly: GCF_000696875.1. Lineage (NCBI taxonomy): Eukaryota > Metazoa > Chordata > Aves > Psittaciformes > Psittacidae > Nestor > Nestor notabilis. The sequence goes on from NW_009909528.1 coordinate 246,585, forward strand.
AGTACAGATAATTTATGTATCACTGCAGACTTAATTCTCTTTATATATGTATTTGTGTGTGCATAATATTGTTCTTACTGACCAAAACTGCATTTTTTCTGCAAGGTTATTGCTTCATTTCTGCAGGGATAACAACTTCCCCATTGTCCACATCACCTTTCCTCAGCAGTGAAGGAAAAGAGAAAAAGCACTATCCACTGAATTTCTCTTCCACCCAAACCTGCTTGTTTCCCAATCGGATGGATTCACAGAAGATGACAAGCAGCCACAGGAGGGAGGACTGCTGTCAGCTAAGAGAAAAGAGATTGCAGACCACTTTTAGATCTTTCCCCAGCATTGCTCAAGCAGAGAAAGTGTGAAGATAGCACTGACTCACCTTGGGCCAGGTGTGAAAGAAAAGCACAGAGTACAGCAAGAATACACATGGAGAAGGGCCCAAAACTAGTGCCACAGAATTCATAGTAGGGGGATGAGTGACAGGACCTAAAAAGCTTATTAGTTGGTTCTGAGTGTTCATAGCATGACTGTATCAGTCAGGCAGCAAAGCACACAAGACTAACGTATATAGGATGGGATACTTGGATTGAGCCAGTAGAATAACTAAAATGTCAGACAGAAACCCTCATGATGAGAATATATTCACAAGACAAAGAGGAAATGGAGTCTGACTTTTCCAGAGTGAAGGTGGACACCTAATTAAAATATTTTCATTGCTGTGACCTCTTAGCACCCACACTGATACCAATGTCAGTGGGAGCAGCAGATAATGAGAGCCTGGGAAATTCAAGCCATTTTTATTGAGGTGTTTAAATATGGCACTCCCATTTGAAAAGGCTGACACCGACTTCCATAGGAACTGATCAGTTTGATTAAGTAGACAGGTTTTGGACAAGCGAGAGCATTTTGATGAATACTTCCTGAAAGGAACACGGAGACAAAGAGGGAGTTTAAGAGAAATTGTGAAAGAAACTTAGAACGAAATGGAAGGGGAGAGGAAGGACACCGAGCCCCAGCCAAGCCCCAGTTACTGCTTTTAACATGTGCCTGGAACTGTGTATATGTGAGCATAAGAGGGAAACAAGCCAGAACAAATAAAATTGCAAAGCAAATGCTAAACATGTTTTTCTTCCCCACCTCATGAGAGAATAAATATTTTATCCTGCTACAGTTCTATTATTTATCTTCTTCGTACCACATCCAATTGGGAAGTGAAACTGTTAAGACTTAATGTCAAGGTTTAAGGGAACTGTTTCATTTTGAGTTCAAATGCTTCAGTTTGGCAGCAGAACATCTGCTTCAAATGTTTCAAAGGCTCTTGACATTTACTATGCTATGCCCCCAAAAATTCAAGCAACTGAGAACATCCCTGTGTATATCATAAAACTGAACATTCTTTGCAGTGTGTCCCTCATACACTGTATGTCATCCTGGTGCAGAAAATCATGTACTATTCTGCACTAAGAATTTTACTTCAATAATGTAGTAATAACACACTTTTATTAGAGTGATAAAAATATCACTCATTTCTTACTATAAATAAAGATGACAGGTTATACAAAAGAGAGCAGGGAAGGGGGGGGGGGG
>NW_009909528.1:248199-334583 GCF_000696875.1 Nestor notabilis
AGGTTTACAAGAACCACAATCTGCTCTCTTTGGTATTACCCTACAGCGCTTTCTTTGTGTGTCACTATTTGACTGGAGTTGACAGTGTAGTTTTTTCTCAGTGATGCCAATTTAAGAAAGGATTAAAAATCATTTCTTTTCATACAGCTTACGGGTGTTTCTGATATTACAAAAAGAATGGAATTTTCTCATTGTACTAATTTTCTTTGCTCGCAAGTGACTTTAGAACTCATAAGCTTAGAAACTGTAGAAATATGTTTTAATTGAATCTTTCATACCGTAAAAAGCAGCCAAAGACTCTTAGCATCAAAAGAAGACAATACCTAAACTCAAGGCCAAATATATTGAATTTGCTTACACTAAGTAATGAAAACCATAATGTGAAAATTCTTTGTCCTTTAAAAGGATAACAAATACAAATCACAAGTCAAAAATGATAACTAAAACAAACCCCTTTCTTAACAGGAAATCAGTAAAAGAACGAAGTCCCCTTCAAATTTACATGTCCCACATACACTAGGTAGGTCAACACCAGGTATATATAGTTTATTTCATGCTATGAGTGCTCAGAGTAAGGTTGAACAGCACCCATTGGCTGCTCAGTGGTCCCAGTAAATCTCCCATCTACATTCAACATACAAAATAACAAAATTGTTAAGTCCTACTAAATTCCTACCTATCCATCAACCCCACATGAAAATTCTCAATCCAAACGATGGTCCACACCAAGAAATAATGCAAAAACATTTCTTGGCTCTTCATCAGTTGTATACAGATCTTCCTTAAAATCACAGTGAGAAGAAAGATACACATATGCAGGTATGGTCTTTGGACTTAACTCACTACAGCGATTCCTCTGTGGATCCTAAGACTAACCAATGGAAGACATGAAGTGCTATAAAGATCTTCTCCTAAAAGCAGGCAGCTCTTCCCTGTCAGGATGGCAGCAGGTCATTTTAAGGGTATGGAATAAGAAAGAATCACACAGGTCAGAGGAAAATGCTCCTATTGCCCAGAGAACTGCAACCCCTATTTCGTTATAATGGCACTGATATATTATCACTAGACTAAGAACTGCTGCAAGACTGTAAAACTGGTATACCTGGCCAGGATTTAGCTTTCCAGGAAGAAAAATAAGCCAAAAAGGGCTGTGCATAGAAAGTTGAAATCAGTACTAAATTTGGACTCACATTATGCAACCAAATGAAACGGGATATTTTTCATACACTCGGGCAAATGTCATAGCAGGGAAAAGTGATGCTGACCAGGATGTGAATGTAGCCAAGTCACTCTTTCAGAAAATTCTCCAAAAACGACTCGTAAAAAGGATTCCAGTTTCCAAACACAGATGTTACCAACAGAGGCTAAATGAGTTAAATTTGTTGATCTGAAGGAAGCTCTGTAGGCTAAGTATCCTGCCAGCATACTTGAAGTATTACTGTATGAGAAATACATCTAGTGTCCACACACACGGGTGATATGGATTCTGCTGCCTATAGACCAGTTCTATGAGATGCAGATACCTGGGGTGGGACAGAGGTCATCAGTTACTGACACTGGACTGAATGTGTGCTACAAAGGCTGGATGTATAGTGCCACTACTATTGGCCATAACCCCACCAAGGCCACAGAAAGCAACATGCTACCTTCCCTATTTTTAGACATAAAACATACTTTGCACCCCACTCCATTAAAAATTGAATGAGATGTACAACAACGGCAGATTTTAATCAAGTATTAGGTAATTAATATAAATACAGTGTACTAATGATCACTTATGTCTCTACAGCACAGAACAAACTACAGAAATGCATCTGCATTCAGCTCTGGAGACATTGTTCAGCTATAAACCCCATCTGCATGAAAAATTGAAAGTGCAATCTGAAATAAATTTATTTGCCCGAATAATTTTTCACTTAGGAAAATGCCAGATTTAAGCAAAATTCACAATAACCTTTTTCACTCACCACTAAGGTTGCAATTTTGGGTCCTTGCCAACCTGTTCAACCCCAGATTCCACACCTAAATGAATGGGACATGTTTCATACACTTAAGCAAATGACACAGTGGAAGAAAGAGATGTTGACCAGGTTGTGTATGAAGCTGAGTCATCCTTCCAGAGAACTCTCCAAACACCACTTTGTAAGTCTAACTACTTCAACAACTCCAACATAAACTGTGTTCTCTTTGAAATACGAATCTCAACAACATATCATAAGATCAGATCAACTCCCTAAAAGACAGTAATATACATCAGCTAAGAAGAAAGATACAGCAGTAAAATGAGAGCAGCTTGCCACAAGTATTTTTTGGGACCGAGCAGGTATGTTATGGTTACCACAGCAGAAAAGTGGATTTCCACTCATTTAGGTCTAAATTTATTTTGTTCTTCTTCCTGTAACTAAAGAACTGTAATTGGGGGAAAAGAAAGATACTGCAATTACAGAACAAACTGGAGATTAAATAGAGAGAACTTGAGGTAGCTTTCAGCACAAGTACTGACTGTAGCCTAGCTGCCACTACGTAAACATTCCCTAGTGCTACAGAAATACAGCAATTAGAGTAACTTGTCTTAAAATCTGAAAATCATGAGTATCATGATTCTATAGGCTGAAAGCAGTCTCTTTAGCCTTAGAAACAATGGTTATTTCATTGTCAATATTACTTAACACTATCAAGGTATTTATAATGTGGTCATGGCAATCAGGAGAGGTGCCGGTGGACTGGAAGAATGAACATGTCACCCCAGTCTTCAAAACAGGCAAGGAGGATGACCCTGGAAACTACAGGCCAGCCAGCCTCACACCAATCCCTGGAAAGGTGATGGAACAGCTCAACCTAGAGGCCATCTCCAGGAACATGGAATACAAGAAGGTGATCAGAAGTAGTCAGCATGGATTCACCAAAGGGAAATCATGCTTAACCAATCTAATTGCCTTTTATGATAGGACAACTGGCTGGAGAGATGAGGGGAGTTGCCTATCTGGATTTCAGCAAGGCTTTTGACACTGTCTCCCATGACATGCTCACAAGTGAGCTCAGGAAGCGCAGGATGGACAAGCGGGTGGTGAGGGGATTGAGAACTGGTTGAATGGCAGGTATCAGAAGGTTCTGATCAGTGGCACAGATGACTCTAGGTGGACACCTGTAACTAGTGGTGTCCCCCAGCGGTCAATACTGGGTCCAGTATTGTTTAACTTATCCATCAATGGCTGGAGGAATGGCTGACTAAGCACTGGAGTAAGCTGCCCACAGAAGTTGTGGAGTCTCCCTCCCTGGACATACTCAGGAGCTGTTTGGACACAATCCTAAGCAATGTGCTGTAGGTGGACCTGCTTGAACAGAGAGGTTGGACTAAATGACCTGCAATGGTCCCTTCCGACCTCAACCATTCTGTGATTTCTTTCAGATTTCTGTTTATTGATATTGGAACATTTTCAGATAAACCCATGAGAACAAACAGTTTCTAGGTTTTGCGAGTTTTTGGTTAATTTATTTAGACACTGTGGAACTGGCTTAAATTTTAAGTATTCACATTACATTTGGAACAAATTGTGCCTGCTTTGCTTTTAAGAATCCCTTCAAAAATGCTTCTTTAGATCTTTACTAAATTTTGATGCATTTTATCTGTCTTAACAGGATAATAAGTATGAATCCCACCCCATTATCTGTGGTTAAAAAAGCACTTAAATATATTCTTAGATCTATTTCTGTTCTGTGGGACACTTAAACCGATGGAGGCCCCTTCCAACTGAAAAGATTCTATTCTAAGTCTCATTGTCTTCAGTAAGAATCTATGTGAATCAAATTAAGCATGTCCTTAAACTCATCTGAATAAGGAAGTTCTTCTGTATCAGGGTTGAAATGAAACTTTCAAACACTATTTGACTGCAGGAACATCTTCCTTCATATCTTGACACCATCTATGCACTGAGTACATGGAATACACACATAGAGCCCTTACATTCTTTACATGTCAAGTGACCTAGGAAAAGAGGTCAGAAGTAATTTTCTCTGTCTATAAACTTTAATAAACATTTTTTTTTAGTAACACATTTTCAGTATCACATTGCCAAATAGGAAAGGCATCCAAAATACCTATTTGTAGCTCTTGAGAACGTGCTCTAAGAGTAGCACTCCTAAAGATGCTCATAGAAATGCACAAACTAATTCCAGCAGAAGAGAAAGCGTGTCTCTGGCAGTGCTACACTCAACTTTTCACAAACCAAGCAAGCATACACATGTATAATCTTACCCCCGTGTTAAGAGTTCCCAATACTAAGGCAGTGCAGCACAACAAGTGTAAGCATTAAGAATATGAACACTGACATAACTGACATATGCACACTCCAGGACAACACCAACCAGAAATCCAGAAATTAGGTAAAGGCCTTCCAGGAGAGTTTGAACTACCTTGGACCAAGTCAGTCTGGTAAGGACCAGGCAAGTATTGAAACCAATCGGCCCAAAGCTCTTTTGTTAGCACTGTTACTAGCCAAAGGAATTAGACTTGAAAATGGATTTTAAATTACAAAAAGTCATAAATTGTTAATAAAAAAAGGGAACCTTATGTTTTTCTATTAACTTTTGATAGATAATTTCCATGCAAGTCTCTCTTTTTATTAACTACACACACAGACTAGATGATCTTTGAAGGCCCCTTCCAACCCTACCTGTTCAATGATTCTGTGATTTTACATCTTACAAAAAACTCCACTATCACTGCCTTGAAGGACTTCAACAATGTTACTTCAAAACTAATCTTTCAGAAGCCAGTAATTCAGCCATTAAATAATATACTCCTGGCTGAAACCCCACATGCAGAAGTTTTAGTCCACAAGCATTCTTTCAGTTTAATTTGGTTTAAATTAGAGGCTTTTCAAGTTATAAAATTGTCAAAGAAAAGCTCTGGGGTTTTACTCTTTAGAAAAATGTCCTTATTACTCAAAAACAGCTTTGAATTTCCCTACTCTATTTGATTTGTAAATGAATGAATATAACTAAATTTCATGTGATATTGTATGTTAATTTACCCCTTAAGCACTCTAAGTGAAATGAAACCAGCCTATACAAGTCAGAGACAAACGCAGTCCCCGCATCTTATGTAGATTAGGAAACTAATACTGTTGAACATATATACTTGCTACTCCTCTATAAAGATGTTCAACACTGTCCAGTGTGTATAGATACATTTTCCCAGCATTTATTGTTTTTTCCGGCTGTGCACTTTTCTTCACCTCAGTAGTCTCCTCCATTTTCTGCTCCTATTTCAGTGCCCTGACATCACTTCCATGTACCCCTCTTCCATCCTGTATGGGGCCAATCAACAAGTACATCACAGAAATTCACAGCACCCGAAACCATTATGTTACCTTACTCTGAAGATCAAATGAACTCTTACAACTTGGAGCCCTAGCTCCACCTACACAGAGAATTTTCTACAATTCTTACATAATATGCAATACAGGAATCCCACCTGAAGTTAGAAAAGTAATTATTCTGTACTTGACACAGAGCTCTGACTAAGCAGCCCAGGTTTAGGAATGTTCCAGCTGGCACGTGCTGAAATGCTTTAAAGCATTAGCCAGTGAGTCACCACACTCTGCCAGTTAAAAATTAGTATGTACTTTACATCACACAGAAACAATCTTCTCCTTCAGAAATCTCTCCTGGTTGGGAATTGATCAATACCACTTAACTTCAACTACTCTTTTTACTTCTACATATACAGTTCACAAAACTTGAGGAAGCACCTGCTGTCAAAGGGATCTATCTAACACATTATTTTTTGACTCCTGGCATTAAAAGAAAACCTTTAGCATTTGTGACGCTTTCATAGCCCCAGAAGAATTTCAGCTTTCTTCCCACTGGGATATACATTCTAATTCAGAACCATTTCAATTCCTACTTGCAATAACAACTGGAAGTTGAAAAACAAAAGTCACATAGCAAACCCATAGATGATTCAAGAGACCCTTCATGTATTGAAGCAATTCTTATCCTGTGTCCTGAGGGTTTGTTCTTATACTATTAAAAGTGGTACTCTTGTCATTCAGATTTGCCTATTTTTATTTTCTGCTTGCCTATTTTGGCCTATTTTTATTTTCCTTCATTCTCCCTATATCCAAAAGACAACAGTGTGTTATAAAACACACTCAAAACCAGAGAAAGAGATTTATTTGCTCACATCTTCCAGAGGAGAAGTTTATCTCCCTATAAGTCTTCTCCCAGTGAGTAAGAACTGTGAGAAGTTCTTATCACTTACACTTTATCTATTTTTTCTTGTATTTCAGTATTTCGTTCAAATTAGACTTGCCCCAGGTCAGCTATGGATTTATGAATATTCCATCAATATTACTGCAACTAGAGGAGAAATAAGCCCCACGTAGCACTGCTCCTCAAGGACCTTACAAGGCAAAGGAACTTTCCAGCAGATTTTTCTCTACTTGGAATTCTGGTTTATACATCACTGTAAATAGGCAGCAATATGGATTTACCAGTATCCTTCAGAGTACAACTTGCAAACCTCAGTCCACAGTTTGTTCCTTTAACAAGGCATTGTCAGTCTTGCAAAGTATCCCTCAGTATCTTAAATGAGTGGTATAACAGCATACAATACATAAGTATCACTCTACTAAATTTGTCTTGAGAGAACTTCAAAAGGAGAGAGAGAGCAACACTTCATCTGAAATGGAACAAATAGGGTATTAGATAAGGCAGGGCAAGGATAAGAAAGACTTTCCTGGTTTCAAAGTCTCATCCATACATGCAATCAGCAGCTTTAAACTTATTTTATAATCACGTGCCTGCTTCAAGATTCTAACAGGCTACATATCAAGCTCTAGCTAACCATCTCTTAACCATGCCCTAGTACGTCAAAGGGATAAGAAGATATTTGCCAGTCAAACAGTTACTTCAATTTGTCCTAGTTATGCAGAGGCTCCTGAGAAAATATTTTGGTCATTCCTAAATAAAAATGTAAATATTTTAAGTCTGTTGTAACCAATAAAACTGATTGCTTTTGTTTGGTTTGATTTCTCACAAAAAATACAGCTGCTTAATTTTATGTCCATTATGCACCTCCACAGCATTCTGTCCAGTTATTTTTTGGCAGTGCAAAAGGCAGTAAGATGTCATAAGTGAAAAGAACTGATGTAATAAGAGTTATCATACATACTTTATCTCGATCAGATATGTGAACCTCATCCCTTTACTATTCATTTGCTCCTTCCTGTACAGCTGGGTCACATTTCCTTCATTAACAGGAAAAACCCCAGCTATACATTCCCATTATCCAATAAACAGAAATTGAAGTGCCAAATTCTTCAGTTTGATGACCTCATCAGAGATCAGCTGACAAACGAGGTACTCACTTCCACTTACAGACATTTCTAGCCTTCTCCTGGTGTTTTTTAGCATAACAAAAAATCCCTTTCACATAGCCAATCTTCATTGCTGTTTCCTAAGCCTGTTCTATGTAGCTTTAATTGATGCTACTATGACAAGTTCTCAAAAGCAGTGGACAGAATCATAAGTCCTCTGTTTTCCTGAGTTTGTATAAATGCTGAGATTTTTGCAGGATGCCATAGAAACCTGGCATATCACAGCAATACAATTTCTCACTTTAAAACTTATGCAAGATGTTAGAATCCCATAACAAAAAGCAAGTTTCCTAGCACTAACCTGTTATGTAGTTCCTTAACTACTAAAACAAACACAACTTAAATGAATACTTCTGATATACTGGAGTGATACCAGATACTTGATTGCAATTTTACTGAGAAAAAGACAGAATGTACTGAAGGAAGAAACAGAAGAATAAGCCAAATTTGATTGGGAAAAGGGCTAATCTGTTCAAACACCTTCATTTTGACTAGACACACGAGTACGTACTTCTCTTTGTAGGACATATGGTGTTTCCACTTAAACAGTACAGCACCAGTGATTATGACAGCAGTTTAACTTAGTTTATTCTTCATCAGCTCTTTTATTTTGCTATAAAGTAACTTCAGTGAGCAAAACCCAATCCTTCTTGCATATCAGCATGAAAGCCTCAGTTTTCAAGCTACGTAAGTGTCCCTACTGCAAACCCTTGTCTAAAATGATGTCCCACTTTCAAATCACAAGCAACCTGAGCTGGCAATTCTTAGCTACTCACCACTGCATGTTCCTGTGTTTCTTTCTGGTCAACACTTACTTTTCAGAATACTCACACAATGCACCTCCAAAACCAATCTGTATCTCACCCACCATTAAGCCTTCACATAGGAGAGTCTGAGGCAGAGTTCCCTAATGCAATGCATCTTTAAAACACAAAATCTCTTATAAGCATACATAGCTAAGAAAACTCTTCAGATGAAAGATCTGTACGTCTCTTGATGCAAACTGGTTGCGATATGTACCATGCCTGTAAATCAAATTAGCAAATTTAACAAACAACAGTTGGCAGGAAACATACAGTACTCCTGCCCCTGGGCTGCTGTCCTGTAAAATAAACCAATGATTTATTAAATACATTTAACCTACATGAGAGCAGTCATAAGAGCCCTCCACAGGTTCAATGCACTTTTTAAGAGATCGTTTGCTCTCTGGACACAGAATAAGTGCCATCCACAGAAAATGAACACAAAGCTATACAGTTACTAAGCCTTGATATTTTATTAAGGAAATACACCCACCAAAAACTATTCTTTAAAAACCAGAGCAATCAAAAACCATCTCCAGTACAGGTTACACTTGTTTGTTCCGTCTCCACCATCCTATTAAGAGAGTCACTATTGCCTTGATTCACTAAGTTACTTAAGCATATGTCTAATTTTAAGAACATGAATAATCCCCTGAAGTGAAATGACTACTCACTCAATTAAAGTCAGACATATGCTTAAGTACCTTGATGAATTGAAGCCTGTAATTGCCTGCAGTTGTTTCTGCCAATTTTGCTGCAAGTGAAAGACCAGAGTTTTGCCAGTGAAAATACGATACCATAATGCTTTTATCACTGCAGAAATTAATTTTATTTAAACTTTCTTCTTTCAAGTTTGTTTTTCCACCCGTAGTTCCAGGCAAAGAGTTCATCAAAGTAGATACAATGAAGAAAATTACATTTTAAGTGTAGAATAGATGTGAGGGCTTGGTTTCTCTTCCATCCGTTTATAGAAAATCTTTGCTGACGTATGAAGTGTAAAACTTGGAAAAGACATAGGAGACTTGCTACTTCAAGTAGCTGATACTGAATTTATTGGGCAGAGACATAACTTGAAAGAGCATGATGATGGATGGAATGAATACAAAAAGAAGTTTCACTTCAGTAGAGTTTTCCAACATAGGAAGCTCTGCAGTGCTATCAAGAACTAGGGTTCGGGGCATACCGGAGCATCCTGTGAAGACTACAGGAAGATTTACATCAAATTTTGAGAGAGGAATTGAACTGTTACTTCTCACAAACTACCAGCTTCCCCTTGTTTGGAAGAAACTACTTGGCAATACCTGCTACAAGTTGTTATTCTTTAATGGTTTCTAAAAAATAGGGTAAGAAATAAAAGGAAAAGGGAAGGAATATAAAAAAATAACTCTATAAACAAAATGAAATCCTTGTAAAGTATGTTCCTTACATCTATTAAGACCTTTATAAACATACTATTAAAAACACAGCACAATTTATAACAAAAAGAAATCATCTTAGTATAGAGCATTGAAAAAACTGTTGGAAAAGGAAAAAATGTTAACCTGAACTTGTATATGAAAAGGAATGACTACTATTTCCTTCAAATTGGTGTCCCAAGAATTCCCGATCAGACAGAACCCACTTCTGAATCACACGGGAGAAATGGGAACATACAACAGGAGTTTTCAGGAACATGTACTTACAAAAAGAATACAACAGGGAAATAAGGGGGATGGGGGGAACTGCTCTGTAGTAGCTTAACCTGCTTACCCCTATCTAGCAGAGGTAAATATGTTATTAATCTAACACAAGTATGACTTCACCAAGCGTACATTTCAAACCTTATTTCATGCTCCCAAGAATACCCTTCTACTCCAAGTCCTCCTACGTGTAGCTATGTAACACACGAAGTATATCTCACTGCAACGTACACTTACTTAGTAATTACCATTTGGAGTTAACGTTCTTAAAATACCTTCTAGAATGATTACAGATTAAATCTGTTCCACTAGATTAAAAACGTACAAAGAAATACCTATCATTTCATTGTTACTATATTAACTCACAGTTTTCCCTTGAGAAAACAGAAGAAGAAGCTAACCTGATTTTCCACTTTAAACTATGTCCTCTGAGCAACTTTAGTGTTAAAATTTCTGCTAAGACAATCACTGCTTCCAATTTTCCCCTGAAGCTGCGACTGTTCATGACCACAGTTTGTTAGAGTGATATACTGAACTTTAAACTTTGAAGAAAATGCCACAAACAAATCCAAATAAAGCATGCACCTGCTCCCATACTTAATTCTTCTCCACATTTGGTGAGGCTGTCGGGTCCTCCTGTTAAATAATAGTCTGAATCACATCCTGGTTTAAAAAAAATAAAATAATAACCCACAAATAGTTCCTCAAAAATCTCTGGGTTTTTATTTCCCAAGTTTTATAACTAAACAGGGTTCAACTCCTGCAGTAACTCTACAGATTGTTTCCACCCACACAAAAAAATCCCAGCCTACTTACTGTACAATTTATACTCAAGTTGTGTATCGCTATTTTCCAAGTGAAAACAAAATCAACAGTGTGAAGTGTAGAGTTCATACAAACTCTAGAGAAAACAAAGACCAATCTATCTTGTTCAAACAGTAAGTGAAATCAGAAAAGCTCACAAGGAGTAGGAGGGGAAGTTCAACCTTTAACTGAACTATTGCAAATGGCTAAAAGTAGATTTAGGGCCTTGGAGGGGGTGAGAGAAGAGAAGGATGTGAGGGTTGAAATCCTGCAGCATTTTTACAACAGCTTTTTACAATTCATTCATTTCCAGACGACAAAGAGCAACTTTGCAGACGAGGCGAGAGCACCTGAAGAGGAACAAAGATACCCTTGCTACAAATTTGACATCTTTTTACTCTTTCCTGCTCCCACTAATAAAATTCAGAGAAACAATAAGAACATGTAAGGGGAAAAAAATCCAACACTTGAAAACCCCTCGTATAAGCCCATACATGACCAGGCAGAAAAATCACCTATTTGGAACATGTTTTTCTTTATTCTAAAGTATTTTTGTTAACACATTGAGTTCCAGAATCTACACTATTTCTGTGTGCCCCCACATCCACACAAACAGAGCCCCAAGCAAATAACTACTTTTCCTGTTTACGTAAAATAATTATGCAGGATTTCCTGAGAACATGATTTTCAAATTAGGGACAAACCAAACTGAAGAGTCTCTGTTTCCTTTACCACAGGAAATGTAGTGGATTTGGTTTTAAACTCAATTTATATATCAATTAAAAAGCTGGAAGTTCTTATCTGTGACTGAGTTGTGGCAACTTTTGAAAGTTGGGGAAAACAATGCTCTAACAAGTATTTAGCTGTTGAAAATATCTTTTAGAAATGTTAAATTTAATAGCTCTCTAGTGCATGTCTGGGATTTCTTTGTAATCTTCTTGAGCAATGTGTAATATTTTGGCAAGATCCCAAACCCACTCAGTTAGCAGTAGTAGAGAAAAGGAAAGGCTATAAAGTGAATTTGTTGTCTCTTTTTTTTTTACTAGTTTCAGAAACTTTAAACATAAAAAGGAATCTTGCTTTACATTAACTTCACTCTGTTGCTGCATTCCAGAAATTTAGTGCAGATTTGCATGTGCTCCATATGTATCTTTCTATATCTGCCCTACCTGGCCTAAGCAATTACGGTGCATGTGCTGACCAGCTGTGAGGGGAGAAAGAGGGGGAAGGGGAAAGGGGAAACAACAGAGCTTTGGACTTGGAAAGCAGAGAGCTGAATTTCCTGGCTTACCCTGTGGCCCACTTAATGTCTTCAGTCAGGTGACCAAAAGAGGGAAGTAAATTACACAGGAGCAGGCACTGGATGTCAAACAATAGATTATAGCCACGCAGTATCCCCACTTCCTTTTCTGATCGCTGCAGCCTCAGTGTGCGTGAGCTACATCCTAGCTAGGCAAATTTTTATGGTTGCTTCTCCACATGCTTCATTTCCAAGAGAACTGAGTATGATGCTGCAAGTCCGTATATTCCTTCTCGTTTTAGGAACTTGGTATTCTTAATTTTACTAACAATCTGAAATACTACTACTACCCTTACTACCTACATGTGATGTAACACAGCTCAATGCAGTATGATGACAACTGATAAAATCACAGTTACATGAACAATGATAAAGAATGTGATTTCTTCTAAAGTATATTTTCTACATACTGAAGAGGCTTTTGTAATGAATCCACTAGTTTTTAATTTGCAGCAAGATATCATCTGTAAGTGAATATCAAGTATTGGTCTCATTGATGTTACAGAATTAAACAAAAAATTTATGTTTTGTCTCTGAGTTTATTCTTAGCTTTTAGTGTACAGATTAGGAAAAGCAGAGAATGATGAAAAACAAAGTCCTCACTTCTAGCACTCTAATTACCACTTTCAGTATCCCTTCTTCCTTAATACATTTTCCCAATTTCATTTTCTATTGGTGGTTGATGTTCATAAAGTATGCACACAGAATCACACTGAAAAAAAACCCTGTGACAATACAAATAGGTGTGGAGCAGGAAAGCCTAATCCAAACGACAGGCAGATATTCTTGCCTCTTATTCTTTTTCTGGTTACTTGTCTGACAGGCATAGCTTGTACCTGATATTTTAAATGTCCTATCACATGCACTGGCAGTGTTATAATTTCAGATTTGATGCTTCCCAGCTATAGCAGATTTTGAGCTCATCAGCTCAAAAAAGCAGCTGTCTGCAAGATGGGTTCTTCTATTCTCCTCATCTTTTCTACTTCAAATATTCTTTAAAAAAAAAAACTGTGTGAATGCCTCAACAGTAAAAAGCATCACTATATTAATTCACATGTGGCAAACACAGCGTCTTCCCTGCCTAAGCTGAAACTGCCATCATATAATTACTCACTCACCAACTGTTGCCAGTTCCACTGCAGCCACTTTCATAATGGTTCCGGAGACATTCAGTCTGCGGTATTTCTAATTCTCATTACAACTCTTTTACATGTATGTTTTAGGATGTTCTTGGAGAGCAACATCAGAACAACAACAGATTTGAATAGCATTTTAAATATAGTGGATATGAGGTTTGTCTCTAACGGCCTTTTGGACATGTTAAAAGCCTGCTTCATCCACTAGAAGGCACGAGTACAGATCTTGGAAGTTGGATTCTAAGGAATGTTTTGGGGTAGGGATGTCAAGGGGAGCGTCTCTTGCTGGAATTACAGCAGATGGTACAGTGAATGATTACATGATGCCAAGCCACATACTCAAAATCACTCAGCTCTCCCAGAAATTGTAAGATTGGCTTAAGAGCTATGAGATGCTCTAAACCAGAAACAATCAGTGTTTTTCTCTTTCAGGGTTTTTGGAGCTTCAGGGAGAAGCCACCTTCCTTTCCAAGTCCTGATGAGTTGATACATTATTGATGAGTCTGGTGAGTCTGATATACATTACTGGAAAAAAACCCCAACAAACCAAACCCATTTACATCCGGACAGTAAAGTCTCACTAAATCAAGAACAGGGTCTTGATTCCCCCAAGGAGCTGGAATCAAAGATGCAGAAACCAAATAACTGAGGAGGTTTTTATTAAAATGGTGGGCAGAAAAACACAAAGCCTAGCACGCTGCCAAGTCAGCTTGGGTGATTTTGTGAAGGAGTCAGCTGTCTGTCTTCTTTTTCCACCAAAGCAATTTTTGCAACTCATAATACAGTGCAGAAGAAAAAGGAGGGGGGAGAGGAATCAGAAGACTGGTAAACGGACATCAATTTTTTATCAATCTCTATTATATTACTATGACACTCACTATTTTCAAGACCTGGTACATTAATGCTAGACACGGAGATAATTGGTACATCTGTCAATATTTCAGTATCAGAACCTCGTTTCTGCACAGTTCTATTTCACAGCAAACATGCTCTCTGTCCAGTGTCTCCTTGCTCACATTCATCACATTGAGTAGTAGTTTACACAAAACCTGGAATTGGCACATTTCTCAGCAAGGTATTGTTTTAACTTCAATTTCCAGGAGAAACTCATAAACCTGAGAGCAGAAGTTAATCAACAGGTCTTACACGTCCTTGAAGTCATACTTAACTTCTGCTTTTAAAGGATTAAATTGGATTTGAGTGTTTAAGTCTCCTGAAGATGCTCTGCACAGTAATCAGTGCCATCTGAAACTAGCTCATGACCCTCCTGATTCCTATGAACAGTCACAACCTCCAAGAGCAACCCATCTGCCTAGTGTTTACAGTAAACACTGTGTTACTATTTTAATCATTTATTGGTTGCATTAAAATAATACCTACTGGCTCTATTATGCAATACACAAACATACTCCCTGAGTTCATTAGCAAAGGCAGAGTAGCACACCAAAATGGCAATATTCAGGCGAAACTTGGGTTAGATGATGAAATAGCTGTATTGAGAGTGTACTTCTGAAAACCCAGTGTTTTCCAGTGTCATGACCTGCTAAGGTTTCTTTTAGAATCCTTGTGGAAGAATCCGAGGAAGTTGCACACTAGCAGCTTGGGGACAGAAAAGAGATACTAGAGCTTAGAAATGTGCAAACACAGTGATTGAATTAAAAAAAAATATGAAATTAAATCAGACAAATTATATTTCAGCACTTACCTCCCAGTGAGATAGACATACAGCCCCCCAGTACAACTAGAAAATGAGTAGCAGCCAATATTGACTTGCAAAGTACAAATACATTGACTTGGATGTCTGTCTTCGCTCACCAGACTATAGTGAAGAGTAGTATTGATTTAAATAAAGCTGTATGAGAAACAGGGTTACCAACTGGCTGGGTATCACCCAAAGGAGTTATTAACTATTCTGAACACAGAATAACACTATCAACTGTTCGTGGATCATTTCAATATTCTCATTAATAATCCAAATTTTTAGAGAAGAAAAAAATGTACATCAAATTGAAGATGCCACAAAACTAGAACGAACTGCAAGTACTGGACAGACTAAATAGAACTGAAAATGTTTGCAACTAACAGGGAGATGAAGTCTGAAGGCAAGAGGGTAAAATTCAACACGGAAAATCAACTGGGAGGTTCTAGAATTATGCATGAGTTATTCAATGACATGAATAATTCACACACAAGAGAGAAAGATCAAGAATGTATATGTTTCACAAACTGAACACGAATTAAACAAAGGCTCCTTTGCAACAGCAGGGTCACATTAAAGTGGCGTTTCAGAACACCAGCAGAACCCACAAGATTCATGACATAATCTTTCTGTTGTACTTCAAGATGATAAAACTGGAGCTGGAGTAATGTACTGCATTTGGTTCTGGACACCACAAAAATGTTAAATTTCCAAAAAGAAAGTACAGAGAACAGCAGTTAAGTTCTGGAAAGCATGATCTCAGGGGAAAGACTAAGCAAATTGGAAATGTTTAGCCTAGAGAAGACTGGGACATTCCAGTCCATAATGCTACAAAAGACTACTGAAAAGAGAAAGGAATCCGGCTTCTCTGTTAGAAAGCTTTTCTTAATGTCTGTTCTGGCTCTTCCTAGCTGCAATTTAAACACCTCTTGCCTTGTATGCCACAGAGATAATGAATAGTAAAGCACTAAAATGGAAAGCCTAGGGGGTTGTGGAGTCCCAGAACAAGCGAATATCTGTTAAGATAATTGTTAAAAATTATCATACATGGAGCCCCATCCAAGACTTCTTCTATAATTTTTCCTTGCTTCGAGCATTCAAACTAGCTCACACACTTTTACCTTACATTGTTTGATGCCACGCAGTCACACCTTGAAAGACAGGAATAATCCCTTTAGAAAACTTATGAATAGATCATTATTTAAATAGAGACTAAGCAGGAGAAAAGTAGAAGGAAGAGGTCAGCTCTTTTACAGACAGAGGAGGCGCACACAAAATTCAAATCACAACAGCAGGAGTCAAATCTCAAAGCACAGACAGAAATGTGGTAAGAAACACAGCGCTAGAAGTTCTGGAAGTAACCCCCAGTCCATTACTTGCTGCAACCTGGAATTGATGATTTCAAGAAACTGCTCTACCTCGTACTAAAAATGGCTTAGATACATTCATCCAAAAAGCACCATCACATTAAATGAGGTGGCAAGAAGCACCCAAACCAGAAATAATATAGCTGTTTTACAAGCAAAGGTAGACCTACATTTCTGAGTTCCAGACTGATCTCTTGACCACAAATCATTTATATTATCTTTGTAAACCTGACAAATATGATGAATGTTTGAAGAAGCTCACACGAGATGCACAGGAAACTACTATAAAATCCATGGATATTCTCTGTTGCTTTCAGCACCTGGTACTTGAGAGAAGAAACTATTTAACTGTTTTCTCCTCATCATTATTACTCAGAACTGTAAAATGGCAGGAAATAAAATTACTTAAGATTCTCTGAGGAGTTTGAAAGGGTAATAGTGAAAAGATAGCATAATTATGCATGAGTGCTAAGAGGTATCACTAATAACAATCTCTTAAATGAGCTACCTGATCGGATTCTTAATACACAGAATTCTGCCCAATGCCCTCCTCCTCATTCATAGATTAAACACATCAGTAAACACTGTATTTATTAACAAATCTCAGATTCTTTTGCGATTCCAGCTGTAGTGTGATGGTCATTTTTACTTCTTATTTATGCTCCAACTTTGGCAAATTGGTGGATGTAAAATGGCTATGTAAAAATGGGCAACATCAGGAATATCAAATGAAATCCTGAAATTACTTTAAAACATCCATTCCTATATTTAAAACTCTCAAATAAAATATTGCAAGCTTGTATACAAAAGAGGCAAAAATGATTCATGGTTTTTGTGGAAGCACTAAATAAGACCTGGGGTCCATTGTTCTAAGCCTCAAGCTAAATTAAAATGCACTCTCTCTGCCCCAGTGAGCTAAGTTAGTAACTTGTGTGTACTACAAAGGCTTTGTTGCATTGTTACAACTACTATGCATGGTCAAAACTCTCTAGCCACTATCATAACCACATATGCCAAGGATAAATTTGACAAGGTCAAAAAATTGTCTCTGTTTAGAAGAGACATTATCATACAGAGTAACATTGGTATTTATAATATTTGACATTCTTTGTCTTTATTTTAGGTTTTAACTACATTACATAGACTCAAGCTAATGCTTCTCTACTTGAAGCCACATCAACTTCCTATTTGTTTATTATTATGGCCATTCCACATGGCAGTGGATTGTTCCAATGCAGAAAGACAACTAATATTAACTGACTACAGATCAGCTGGACAGCAAATTAAAGGTTAACCTTGGGTCTGCTTTTTATTTTTATCCAGCAAAGTATGGCCTTTCTACTAAGATAATTTGACTTCTACTCTTTGCCCTGGCAGCTCTCTAAAATACAGAAGACAGAAAACATAAAACATGAAATACAAGATGGGTCTTCCTTATCCTCACAAGACAACTTTTTGGAATCTCAGACTTCATCTGCCTAAGAAACACTCAGGAAAAGAAAGATGACTAATGATGTAAAACTAACGTGCAGAAGTTTGAAATGCTCATTAAACCCACACGTGGACATATTCATTCAGAATTCAAGTGCCCTAAGCTGCTTGTAGCTGACATAAACCAAGATCACAGTCAGACAATTGCCTTGGTTGCTGCTACCTCAGCTTCAAAGGTCACTCCTGCATTGAGTGACCTCACCTCTGCAGGTTTCACTAGATTGGGAATCACAGAATCATACAATAGCTAGGGTTGGAAAGGACCTTAAGATCATCTAGTTCCAACCCCCCTGCCATGAGCAGGGACACCACACACTAAACTATGTCGCCCAAGGCTCTGTCCAATTATCAGTCAAACTATTCCATAAAATGATCCATGGTCAAAGAAAGCAAAAAAGTGGAAGACAAAGGAACCCTGAGAAACTTTTAGTAGTAAATCAAACTGAAGTTGTAGCTGGTAACTAATCAGCAAAGTTTAGGTACAAAGGTACGTGCTGTTCTCCTACGCCGGCAGCTGAACACCTGAGAAGGAGATACAGCAACGTGATGCTGTTAAAAAATGAAAGCAAACTATTCTCAGGTTATAAAGAAACAACCAAAAGAAACAAAACTAAAAAAATCAAGAGGTTTAAAAAAAACATAACTTGGAGGAAAACATGAACGAGCCAGCCTCACACAAGTCAAGAAAGAGCTCTAGATGAGCTCTAGATTACATATATCTAGATGAGATATATGTAAAAACTTGTTACAGACAATATGGTGATCAACTGCCATAGTGCATCACTATTTAGCCAAAAACCTTTTCCTAAAACCAGGCTCTATCTTCCTTATTGGAAATGGAATTCTTTCTTCTCCTCCTCTCAGCAGACATGGCAATCTAACTAAGCAAGACTCAGCAAATATTGCAAAACTTGGGACAAACGTGTCAAAACCGTATCTAGATGTAAGTGAACAAAAGTGAGGATGTAGACTAGATAAAACTGGCCGAGGTCCGCTTGGGGGTACAGATATAAGATCAATTTCTCTAGATTAATTTGTATTATAAGAGTAAATTCCAGTCAGTGAACCTTGTGGTTTAGGTGATGGTCAGGAAGTATGGTTTTGTCAAAAAAATCTGTCCTCTCACCTTCACCCTCTCCATACAATTGAATTCAAGCTTGCAGAAAAAGTCCTGGTTATCTTTAAAAGGAAGTAAATCAAAACAATTCTGGTGATAACCAGGGGTTTAATAATAGACAAAGCCTTAGATTACAATTTCTCAGGTTTTTTACCACCAAGTTTTACTAGTGAGAGTGTTGGTAAAAATACCTATTTTAGCATCATGTAACATTATATCTGAATGTAGCAAAGAGTATGAGCAACAACATTAAAAAGCACTGCAATTTAAAGCTTCTTTTTCTAAGTAGCTTTAGCGTTTAACACTTCAATGCTTTAGTACAGCAACGGGAATGAGACTTCCTAAGTGCATACATCACTTTTGAAAATAGAACAGAAGCCCTCTCAAAAATGCTACCCTTCCAATTAAATTCCCAGAAGCTGCCTATGTATGGAGGACTAATGTTGTTCCTCAAGTAGACCTAAGCTTATTGTAGCAGCAATGCAGCATTTTTACAGGAAATAATATAACCCATGCCAAATATATAATATACATCAGTGCTTGGAAATTGACCGAATGACCAGATCTGCCTGACACGTCAGTTACTGTGAAAAGAAAGGGTCACCCTGCAAATTAGCAACTGGGTTCTACACTAAATCTTTACAAAATAGTGCTCAATATAAAATACATCTAGAGAACCAAACAAGCTGCATAAACCCCACTCACAGACTGACCCACTCTGCAAACATCCTCGCAGGGTATCTTAAGCTATCGCCTCAAAAAAAAGAGAATAGATGTGACTTACATAGCAACTCCATTCATTAAACTAGCTCTGGATAGTCACGTTTCAGAGTTTCATGGTGACAAAAGCACAGACTTCAAACAAATGCATTAAATGTGAGCAGAAATGCAATTCTCACGATGAGAAGGGAGAATGTTGCAGCGAGATGTGGGGAACAAGCATTTTTCTAGGGAAGTAAATGCTAAGTGCAAGTGTTTTACATTCTTGAAGACAACATGCAAAATAGCAAAACAGTTTTGAACACTGTTACATTTCTGATGGCAGATGGTTCCCTTTTGGCTGAACAGTGGTAAAGGTTCTCAATCAGGTCTACAGTACAGTGAACCTTCACATTGCTGAAAGAGACACATCACTCCATTAAAAGCAAGTTCATAAGCAAGTGTTAATCCCCATGCAATGTAGCATTTATCATTTTTCATGCAAGTGCTCATTCCAAGAGGATTATCACTTCCCCATCCTGCCCTCTGGCTGACTACACAGGGCAGAGAAATTCTTTATTCCATATGGAAGGGGAGAGGGAGGTTGGAGGAAGCTGTGATCTCCAGCTTCCAGTTTTGCTGTAGCTACTCCAAGTTGAAAGTGGGAAAGAGCACAGGCCAATGTTGCAGCAGTTGCTCTTCAATGAGAGTATAGATACGGCTTCCCAGAAGCTGTCTAGCAATTAGTAACACATGTCATACTACAAAGATGGGGAGGGAGGCGGGGGGGGTGCAAGCACTCTTGGCTAATGCCTGTACAGATCCTACCAACCCGCCCGACTGAATGGTCAGACACTCCTTTGATTTGTGCACACACAGAGTAGTTCATTTAAGCTTGATTAAAGCGATTCTATTTGAAACGCCTCCGATATTAATAAAGTGACACAAATCAAGTACTGTAAGCACCGTGCTACAGCTAAGATCTGTGTATATAAATCCACTTGTGTAAGTTTATGAAATTTGAGCCGCCTTTCCTAATTAGATACGCACTTTTCTAAAGAACTGCCCTTTGAGGTGTAAGTAGCTGAGACAAGAGCATATTTTAGGTGGAATTACGTTAGTTACAGGATACTTTTGCTTTCCTTTGGGGCATAACGTCCTTACCTCATACTCGTGTCTCTCCTTGCACAAGTTACAGACTGCATACAGCTTACCTAGGTGCTCTTATACAACAGACCTACTCATCAACCACGTAAGTGTAGGCAAAAAACCACGTAAAGACAGAAGTTCTAGACTAAATGGTGTGTCAAACCCACTACAGAGACAATCAGAATATTATTTTGTAACATGCCACACATACATAAAGCTAAAAAGCACTGCATATACAAAAGCAGCTAATAACGCTGGTAATTTGTATCTATCGTCCTACATAGATCCTTACAGATAAATGCTGCAACAAAAACTAGATTACACGAATGACATCTAGTGGACATACCCTTCCATAACAACCGACTTTATCCAACTCTGTCACAAGCTTCACATAGTAAAAGTGGGCACCTGAACATTCATTAAACAATGGGAAGCATTTTCCCGAGTTGGTTTTCTTTTTTACTTATTTATTCATTTTTCTGTCTTCATGAAGTCGACATCATCATGTGGACATGCCTTAATCTCTCCTGTGCCCCAAGAGTGAGTATTATTCACCATAAATCACCACATCATGAAATTCCTAAGAAAACGGAGCTTTAACAGATTGTGAACACTGCCAAAGTTCTTGTCCACTTCAGTCACTTAAGTTCATTCCTTTGTGTTTCAATCCCCATTCCTAACCTGAAAGACCTGATTTGTCCTGCTGTACAATACCTCGCACAAGGGATTGTAGTGGTTTATTAGGGTTTCTAGATAAAATGGCAATACAAATTGCTATTTATATATGCAGGATGATTATGCTAGATAGAAGTCACTAAGTGATACTGCTGCACACAGATTTCTGAGTTCTCTTTCAGAATGTTTAAGCATGTTTCAGCTTTTGAGTGGCTGCACTGCACAGTTGTACAATGATTATGAAAGATATTTTCAGAAAAGGAAAAGCAAAGTTTATTCTTCTGCCCTGGATCCGATAAGCAGATTAGAGGAAAGCAGTGATCCAGCTGCAATCAATATCTCCTCTACAAGTCCACAGATGCTACTTTTATTACTTTACAACCAGCTACAATTTGAAGAACAATCTACTGCTCAGGGCTCTGTTACACTGCCCTTCCTAAGAATTCCAATTTGACACGGATATACAAATCTGTAATGTTCAGTAATGCTGAGACGTGTTTGGAAGCTAACCATGCTGCTGCAAATAATACAGACTAGATTCCCCACCCCAGCAATGTACAAATGTGGAGGAAGCAATGAACAGCATACAGAAAAGACAAGTATGTTCACTAACTGGCACTGAACATCAGTACGCCTTGTGTTCTGATCCTAGTTTCACTAGTGTTCTTCTCATGTGACCACAGACACGTGACAGACTAATAATCTTAATGTACACCCAGTTTAAATCACTGTAAATACATATATGACTTCAAACACATACGTAAGTATATATATAAGACCATTTTATGATGGACACAAAATAGTCTGTGACATTTCTCAGGAGGAGAGCAAAACTGAGACAGTCTCAATTATCAACTATCATGCCTTAACAATAATTCTGATTACCCGTATCTGATTTGCAAATTGAAAGTATAAGACACAGCAAAAAATGTCTTGTAGGCACTGCTTAAAGTAGAAATGTGCAGAGGGATTTCCTTCAGGGGAGAAAAAAAATCAGGTTTTAAATTAAAACTGCATTTCATTTCCATCTGAAAAGTTCCTGTGTACAGGTAAGAAGCTGTCTATTCTATGTGCATATAAGGTCAGCTTATTTAAATAGCCACCTCGGTCACAGGACAGGATGTATATGAATGAAATTATAACTACATCTCACATTATACACTGAGCACATATTCAAAACTGCCTAAGGCAAACCCACTGATTTGATTTCCAGACAGCTGCTCTGCGCAGGAGAGAGGTTTGACAACTCACTGAAGGACAATCACCAGGAAGGTATCAATATAATGTTGTCACGTTTGAGTAACAAGAATTCATTCCTCATAGATGGGTAGCTTTCTACCCAGATTGCCACAGATGATTACTATAATCTTTCATTGATTAAAATGGCGAGGAAACAGATTCCCTACTCTGGCACTTCTCACCAAGCAGAGCACCAGCTGTGGTCCCTTATAATCACAGTAACACCAAAACCTTTGTGCAGTCAGCAGTTAATCTAGTCATATCACAGTAAGACACTTCTGAAGTATCTAGTAAGGAAATCTACAAATAGAAAGTTGTCCAAAGAGAAAGAAAAAGAGTCCTGCAAATGATACCCTTGTTTTCTCGTTTTACCGAGTCCAGGATGACCCAGGCCTTTCCAGCTTCTCTCTTTCCTGTGCCTTGTAAGATACAGACAGAAAGGAAGCAGCTAGGTAACAAACCTATAGGTAAGTAGTTCAAAGAGATACACCAGGCCACTAAAGTATTTGGGAGATTGAGTATTCATCACATGAGTCAAGACATGTGTCTTGAGGATGGCCAAACTTCTTTGGAAACTAAGACCATACAGCCCAAGAGAGCATAAAGTCTCTATTCAGTTGATCTGTGATTACATTTAATTTTCATATCAAAAGGGCAATACTTGCAGCAGTGATATTTCCTTGCTTAGAACAATGTAGGACAATGGGCCCCCAAGACAGTCTACATAGTCTAGGCGAGTATTATGCAGGTAAGGTTCACAGAGTAACCTTACAGTAAGTAAGAAGGGTCATCTTGCATTTCCTGAATCTGAACTCCCCCCCAAAAAAAACTCCGTTTTATTTCTTTCCTGTGCAAAAGTTCCATCTTCTAGACCGAGCTATTACAGAGCAGAACAATCTTCTTCCATAACATCCATTTTGGATTTATTTAAAGAAGGAGAGTTTCATGCACAAAACAAAACTCTGGACACAATCCAAGTTCTATTCTTTGTTGATTTTGATTCCAAGACACATTAACTGCAGACCTACCATAATAAAACCACAGAAAAGAAAACATCTACACATCACCATTCTGGAGCAGGGAAAAAAAACACCCAAAAAACAAAACCCAAGAAAAGTAATGAAAAGTTCTGTGTCATTATATAGAGCTAAGTCAGGAAAGCTGGTGCACTTTGGGCCTTTGTATGAAAAGCGTCTCTGCCAGATGAATCAGGTAACTAACAACTTACTGTGTGATGAGACACAAAGAGTGGGATTTTCTTTGTAAGACTCTTGGATACGATGAGATTCCACAAACAAAAAGCATGAGATACAAAAGTTAAAAACAATTAAAAATTTTAAAATAAAAAATTGTATCTATGACTAGACTCATCTTTCACCTACCTCATACCTTCACTTCCTTGTGAGCTTATATTTCAGTTTTCACAGACTGGTTTGGGTTGGAAGAGACCTTCAGATCATCCAGTTCCAACCCCACGCCACGGGCAGGGACACCTTCCACTAGAGCAGGTTGCTCCAAGCCCCTGTGTCCAAGCTGGCCTTGAACACTGCCAGGGATGGGGCAGCCACAGCTTCTCTGGGCACCCTGTGCCAGCGCCTCAGCACCCTCACAGGGAAGAATTTCTTCCTAATATTTAATCTAAATCCACCCTCTTTCATAACACATTTCAAGGCCTTTGACACAATTTCCTCATATGGAGGAAATTTTATGCCTAGCACAACAAAAAGTTAATCCTTAAAGAATCTGAGTGATGTTCTAATATAAAACACACTAATGTAGGGTCTGATGAGTTATGACAATGCACAGGTCAGTCAGCAGAAAAGACAACTGGTTAAAATAATTTATTTCCTGTGGTTTCAATTTCTGTGCAGAATAATTGTGCCCTTTGCATATTCTGAAAATATACTGAAGTATACTTGAGAAGACCCTGTAAGTCTCAGGACTTAGGACCAAAGCAGGAACAGAGATACTATCAAATGTAAAGAGATTTTCATCGTTATGGCTCGAGTTAAAGCAGCCCTATGCCTTTTGATCAAAGTTATCCTTTGAAAGCACTGCCCAGTTGTTCAGGTGCTTGATGGCAGGGTGATGAGCTGCCACAGGAGACATCCTGTATACATGCACGTTCCAATAGACTCTCTGGATAGTATCTATTCTGAGTGGGGCAACTGGAAGATGAAAAAGTGAGTATCTAGATCTCACACGTGGTACAAGCGTGACAGCTACATTGCTGAAACCACAAGGATGAGGGAAGACCTTATCACCCCAATGAAAGACAGTAATACAACTCAGCACAATGACGTAAACCGGATGCTTTTAAGCCCCTGATTTCCTCTGGATAATCATGGAGCAGCTGTATCTAAACAAGGTGTCTCATTATAGAAACTTGTTTTAAAAAATTGCACTAATTACACTTAAGATCCAGCCCAGAACTCAATGTTTGTGTTTTAACACTTGAAACCAAGCAAACTGGCATCTGATTACATGCACTATCACAGGAGTGACCTATTCAATCTACATTGCTCTGATTAAAAAGTAGATATGCTCAATGTAGATAATTTCTCATGAAGGGTTCAGCACTCAAAAATCTATTCCTGGTTTTGGTTGATTAAAATCTAGAGTATTTCACCTTTGTGGCACATTGCAAAGTTCACCTCCATTGAAAACCTACAGCAAACCTTTACAGACAGCTTTACAAGAACCCTGAAAGACGTTGTACAATCCAAAGAAATTCAAATCCTTTTCTCTGGGTTCTGGTGATGAGCACACAGAACTGAAAATTCTGTGTTGATCACATCACAGTCAGCACATTAACAGCAAAAGGCAAAAACCTTACAAGAGTATAGAAGTCCTTGCACACCAAACTTTGTATCTCTTTTTCTAAGAGCTTGTTGCTCAGACCAGAAATAGATTTTCAGAGGTGCTCTACTTCTTGGTAGTTCCAGGAAAGAGAAAAACCAGCTGCCCAGTAATGCTTAATTTTTATGTGTCTCAATACAAGGAAAAGTAAGAAAGGTCAATCTAGAGAACACATTCAGGGACAAATCATGCTACTAGTTTTTCAGTCAAGAAGCAATAAGGAATTCAGTGAAATTACAGATATACTCAAAGCTAAATTTGGCCTTGCAAACAGAAAACAAGAGAACCATTTGCAAACATATTCTGAACAAAATTATTCAACTGAAGCTCAATGAAACAGAAGTTACAGTAGCATTCAGTATGCACCAAATGTGTTAAACAGGGCATCAGAACACTTACTGTAGCGATTGTAAGCAAGAAAGTACTATTTATGAACGTATTTCAGATGCTTTCGACACATTTTATATCGTATTTTGGTCAATATAGAATGACTCTGATCAGACTTCTGTCCCACAGAAAGATGACATAAACGATTTAGATTTTGCCTTTTTAATATCTATTAAAGGATCTCTCATGTTTACCCAGTCTTCCATGATATGACATAGCCTGACGCATTTTGGCAGGATTGCAGGCTCTGTATCACTTCAAAGTTATAATTTACTATCTGTGTGAAAACTCAAAATAGAGCAAATGAAAACAAAATAAAGTTGAGGACATAAGAAAAATTACCAGCAGTTCACTACCACATACTTGGTTCTGAAAGATAGAGAAATTCAAGTTTCTGAAATGTGCTTTTCATTATTTGAACAAATTATAGTTCAGTTGCACAAAATATCTTGCAACAAAAAAAAAACAAACAATCCTACATTTATTTGTAAGAATTAGCACTATGATAGTCACATATTAGTTCAGTGAGCAAAAGACAGTATAGTCAGTAACTAAGATGAGGGAAGAAAACCAGATATCAGTGTTCCGAACTGTTTTACAAAAGAGCTATGGAAGCAACTATGAAAGCAGTACAATAGCAACAGTGAGGGTTAATTCCAGTTTCTGAAGTGCTCTGCAGTGTAAGTATAGCTTATGTTAGTAAAGCGAAAAATAAACTCTAGAAAGCATAACAGACTTATGGTTACAATCAGAATTAGAACCATGCTAGCTGATGGACTGTTAACAGATGAGCTGTAAATACACACACACACAACTCCACCCGTAGTAAATCCACCCTAATTACTGGTTTATGAACAAGAAAATTCATATCAATGTTGTTTAAAATATTGAGGTAATATTTCTAATATCTACTACAGAAGCAGCATTCAGACACACAGGAACCATAATTGAGATAGGATTTAAAGAAAAGTTACTTACATATTGACTAATCTAGAATAAATGAGAAGAGAGCTAAAACAACCACCACAAATTTTGTATATCTAGGGAGCTGTCTATGAAAAAAGAAACAAAGGATGCTTTTCTTTTCATTTAGACTGTGGAAAAACAAAGGCAAAAGGACATAAAAGAACACAAGTTTCAGTTACTCAGCCAAACGCAGTGTGGTGAAGACAAAATGTTGTGTTTAGTCAGGTTTTGGTTTTGCTTATACAAGCTTCAGACACTTCAGATCTGTTTTATACTTTCAACATAGTTAAGTTCAAAAAGCACTGCACCAAAAGGTCAGACTACGGAAATACAGCAGAATGTAACTATTTGTGTAGAGGATGCCTGTTTACACTGGATCATGCAGAGCTGGTTCTAGAGAACATGGCCAAGCTGCCACGCCGTGCCAACTAGAAAGTAGCACAACCAGAGCTGAGACAATACTGCAGGACCAAACTCATCCTTGCAGAAAGAGACACAGCATCTCTCCATCAGTCAGATGATTTGCAATCAGTGATAGCTAATTCATAACAATACAGTGGACTATGCAGTGGTACTGGAAAAACAGATGTAGCTCTTAAAAAACAACCCTGGTTTTGGTTTTAGACCTGAGAAGGCCTGGCTGTGACACTAGCCAGTGATGGAAGATATTTGCTTCAGAGTTACTATGGCCACAAGCAACAAATCTTGTAGTATTATAATCACCACTATCTTTACCACTGGACAGAAGAGAATACCTCCAGTTTCCCCTCACTTCCTCTAAAAAGAAAGGAGATGGTAAAGAAACTGAGTGATGTTTAGGTGCAGTTCTCCCAGACAAATGCTGGGAACTATCCCTCTCAGGATTTAAAGGACTACGTCCAGAAAATAAGATATATCTGCCTAGCTAGTTGCAAACATGCCTATTTGATGAGAAGTGCTGAAAATTATGAAATAAATCACAGATTCTTTAAATAAAACATATGCCCAAGTCTCCAAAAGTTAGCATGACTTTTATCAAGAACACAAAATGATCAGCTAGAAAACAACAAGATTTTCTTTGATTACTAGAAGAGTTTCCCATACTAGCCAGAAGTAAGATAAAACCTCCAGCAATTTTTTTTCCTGTGCTTGTTTATGTGATGAAGGTCACGTTATTTTAAGGAATTTCAACCCTTTATTAGATGTAGTAGACTAGGAGTTCTGCTAAGGAGATCTAAGGTCTGGTTAATCCCTTTTGCCAACCTGTTATCTCACTGAGCTACAGTGATTTGTAGCAAAATCAACAGAAAATGACAAATCTGTAGAACTCCCATGGTCATGGTCATTTGGACTGTTCTTGTAGACTCACAGAATAAAAATACCAAAATCCACAGGCAAAAGATTTCAGTTTATAACTGTATGGAAGTCAGGTAACCCTTTGAAAAAGGAAAAAAAAGGTTTCTCTGTCAGGTGAAACCCAATCAAGTCATCATACCAGCTTTCAAGTCATCCGATTTCAGCAAACACCTTTGATCTATGTCAGTGTTCTGTTACTCACCTACTGCCGCTGAAGAAATATGCAAAATGCAGAAATGACAATGAACAACAGAACCTTGTCCTACCTAGACACAGACACATTACAGACTACAGCAGGTCATGGGAAAGGTAAGACAGTTCTCAATCTCGTAAGACAAAAAAATCATGAATTTCAAGAGCAAGAAAACCTAATGCTTTCTGCTTACCTGATACGGAACAATACTCCCATGCGCAGTACCCCAGCGTTTTCCTTCAATTTTGCAATTAAGGTAATTAGCTGCCACGTGAGTGAGACATGCAACCTGGAAATGGAGAGAAAGTAAAGTATTCAGGAAAGGTGAAACTTCATTGACAACTTCTTGGAGATTTCTGTACATTTATATGTGCTTCAGATACGTAAGTTAAAATATCTGCTGCAAAAGTATCCTTTAATTATAACATGCGCTTTTTAATATGAAAAAAATCAGGCTACATCTATATGATGGAAGTGTTTGTGCAAGCGCAACTCAATAATAACACTTCTTGTAACACTAGTAATGCTAGACAAATCTAGCACTGAACTACCCTAAGATGTAAGACAGTATTACCCTAAATATTTTGCAGAACAGTCAACTGTAGCAAAGAAAAAAAACCCCAGTGTCTTGTCCAAAGTCTAGTGGGAAGCATGATGGATTTGTGGGATAGAACTCACCATTTCCTGAACCTCAATCCCATGCTTAAATCACAAAGGCTTTTTCTCAGTTACAAGATTATCTTTCTGCTTTCTCCTATGCTTCTCATTTTACGTGTCCAAGCTATGGAAAATACTTCTGAATTCTTCAGCTCCCCACATGTTCTGTAATATTAATTAAGTGGTAGGCCTTTATAAATCATCTGCCATTAGAAGATAAGGAAAGATTTGTCAAGTTATTAGTCAGACAGGACTGGGAAAAGATTAATTTTGTGAAAAATATGGCATGTTAATTTAGTAACCACAATTTGAGGGGTTAAATATATACTTTGTAAGCATGAATATATATTATGAAAAAATAAGTGAACATTTATGATGCAGTAAATCATGAAAATCAGTGCTTCTGTTATCATAGAATAGCTGGGGTTGGAAAGGACCTTAAGATCATCTAGTTCCAATCCTTCTGCCATGGGCAATGGCAGATTCTTTACTCTTGTTTCTTCAAGAGAATACAGTATGTGACCATATCAGAACCCACAGACCATGATAAAGCATTACAGTTAGCATGCAAGGTTATCACTAATTCACAAGGCAAAATGTATTTGGTTTACACTGTTAACTAGTTGTGCCAGTAAGTGCAAATGCTTGCCTAAACAATAGGCCATGTAACCATTTTTTCCAAAAATATTATTTTCTTCCTATTTGTCCCCTAAATGGAAGAAATTTTCTATGATGATCCAATTGGTTACACTATTCTGTGCCTACTAACCAGTTTACAGCAAAACATGCAGTAACTAATTCAGAGTCCACCATTCACATTCCAATATGTGGATTATACTGAAACTTCCAGAGAAAGAATGCACATTCATTTTCTTCTCCTTTTTCTATAGTCGCTTAAGAGGAAATGTGAATGTGTCAATCTCACATTTAAAGCAAATATTTAACACTACATCACTGATACAGTGATTTAGTCCAGCAGAAAACCTAGGAAAAAGTACAGCAAATAAAAATTTAACTGCTGTCAAAAACTATATCCATATATGCTAACTACAAATACAATGCCTTATTCCTAAGTACTCTTGGAACACTTTGTAGTTGGATTTCAGCTGGAGCTTATTATAGCCCAGTGTCACTTCATTCAGCTGAAATGTTGAACAATGTCTAGTCTGTCCTTCAGTCCCCAGGAAAACATCAGCAATTAAGGAAATGGATCTGGGAGTACACAGAAAGAACTTTTTCTTCTGGTTTGCAGCTTTCCTCAGGAGCACAGAATGAAACACACCGTTATTTCAGAGAGAATTTAATAAGGCACAAACGTGTGTTATTTCTTAATAACACATACCCTAGATGCATCCTTCCTGTCATTTTTCAGTTTGGGGTCATACTCCCCAGTGGTATTTTTTCTGCCACAGCAAGTGGCTTTGCAATGATGATGAAATATTAATCACTAGATATTCTTCTGTATTTGTGAGTGACACTACACAGCTGCTACATTCCACACAAATTTCACTGACAGGTAGGTTGCATCCACTACATCAGGCTTTTACTTTTAAAGACAAAAGAATGCCCTCTGTGACACATGCATTTAACTTTGCACACTTCTGGAAGGAAACACTACACCAAACAACTCTGGAAAGGTCATAGTGAATTACAACCTAGTGAAACACAAATCCTAAAATATTGGTATCAAGCAGAATGGAGCCAAGATTTCATTCCATTTATTTGTTTATATTCTACACTGTAGAAATAGAGTTATTAGTTTCATAAACGACATTCTTCACAAGTATCTAACTATACCTTACAGTTGTTAAGCAAAAGGAGATATCCCACCTGAACATTTCTACAGATACTATATCCCTTAGAAAACAGTGTTTTCAACAAATGTCTATTTCTCCAAATTCCCCTGTAATTCAAGACTCAGTCAGGACCTCTCTGCTAGAGAGACTTCTTGCAGTACAAGTATCTGTAGTACAATCAATCTCTCAAAATGAAGTTTGGGTACATCTGTATTACATAGTCAGTTAAGTATTTTTAAATCTATATTTAAAACTGCTTTCCTGAAACCTTATAGACCCATTTCTTTTCTCCTTTAATTAAGAACTAATCCTTAGAAGTAACCTTTGCACTTGTAACATTAAAGCAGATGTAATACAATGATACAGACATATCTCTATTCATTTGCTTGCAGAGACAGATCTATCCACCATAAATATGTATTATCAAATATCTACAGATGTTTCTTTTTTTCACATCAATAAAGGGAACACACACTTCAACATTCTTTTCTGATAGTACTGATGACGGCCAAATCACATATTTGTGTTACATACTTACTTAACCCAGAACAAAAAGAAAGCTGCATTAAGGTCTGAAAAGTTATGCTCAGCTTATGATGGAATCAGACAGATGGGAAACAAGATATTAAAAGCCAGAAGGTCAGCAGACAAAAAGAAGAGGCAGAATTTCAGAAGATTTTTTTCAAGATAGCACATCAAACATAATTTATTACAATGAGTTCACTGAGTCAATCAATCATTTACATACAAGTTCAACAAGTGCATATGTATAACAAAAGAAGACAGGTAACTGGAAAGAGGAGAAAAGAACATTTTCATTATATTCTTTACTTTCTTCTCCTTCCAATTTTGTGTCTGCTTTCCTGCCACACAGCTTAACAAGACTTTGACTCTCAGCCAAGTTCATTTTTTTTCCCTCCCTCTTTGTTTACTTTTTCTTATAGTAGGCATGTAGACTGTATTTGAGGAACTTTGAGACACAGGCATTTTACAGCAGCACAGATAATTATTTTATACTCTACTACTGAACTAGTAATCCAAATACTAATTTATAACGTAGCGGAAAAAATCGTCCTGCAAAATTTCAGTGCCTTCTATTCTGCAAAGGCCAAAAATCTTCCACTTTAACCTTCTCTGTAGTTCTGGTGAGACTGAAGAAAGATCTTTACAGTAGAAAAGATCGTGAACACAAGATCATAATCCTCATTTGGTGTACACTAACAAACATCTCAAAATCACTCATCCTATGCTGGTATTTACCCAAAGACTTGCTTTACTGGCTTATATATTTTCCCCCTTCCATGTTGCAATAGTTTGACACCAATACTAATTGACATTCAAGAGTGATTAATTCTGGTTTTGCAGTTACCCCCGCCACCCTCCTCATTTGTATATTTCTATCAAAGCTGCTTCCATGGACACGTGCATGAGGTGCATGAGAAGCTCTTGCTTCTTAGAATCCCAGACCAGTTCGTGTTGGAAGCGAATTTAAAGCTCATCCAGCTCCAACCCCTGCCACGGGCAGGGACACCTTCCACTAGAGCAGGTTGCTCCAAGCCCCTGTGTGCAACCTGGCCTTGAACACTGCCAGGGATGGGGCAGCCACAGCTTCTCTGGGTAATCTGTGACAGTGTCTCACCACTTTCATAGTAAAGAATTTCTTCCTAATGTCTAAGCTAAATCTTTTTGAGTGTTTGTTGTTTTAGGGGTGGGTTGTGGGGTTTTTTTGCATTAAAAGAACATCAAGAACAAAACCCTCACTCTCTACCAAGAAAACCCTACTCTTCCAGTTAAGTCCAATTACATTTAACCACGAGGCTTAACGAGGGTAGAAACAAGTTCTTACTAATTTACAATCACCTCACCACTGCCACAGACCATGCACTTCAAAGAGCTCTGCAAAAGCTAACTAAAAAAGCAAGACTACTATCATGTAAGCCAGGGGCTTACTATTAAAGAGTCTACACTGCCTCTAGAAAATGTCTGTGGTCACATTATGAACACTGAGCTCTGAGTAAAAAGCATTTTCTTCTCAGTGACACTGATTTCTTTTAATGTCAACTTCCAGGAAGTTATCATCAATTCACCCTTCACAAAAGCAAGCTCCTGGCATTGAAGCATCAGCAAATGGTATAATCTCAGCCATAAATACAATCTTGTGAAGATAAAAATCAAATCCTTAACGACAAATAACTACAATTTTAGAATAGGTCTCATATTAGGTCCTGTCTTAAGGCCTTCCAACCAGTCACTTAAGCAGGTGTCCAACTTTGTGCCAGTAATGACATGCACTTTGTGGAACTTGCTGATTAAAGTTAGCCACTTGATCAAAAAGCACAAATCAAATCACAGCACAGAAATGATGTACTAGGAGGTGCTTCATGAACTGGAAACAAATAAAAAACAGATGCAATGAGAAAAACAAAGGTAATGTATTTGAAAGACCTGTCTTGAACACAGATTCTCAGAGGGAAAGGAAACTAAAGGGTTTTCACACTTTCATGTGATCAATTGTGTAGATACCTTTTTAGTGAGAAAATGATGGCTGAAAACAACTTTTGCTTTATAAAAAAAAATAAGGTTTAGACTACATCAGTACAGAGAAACTGAGGCAGCTCCAAAAACACAAGGCATTTGCCTAGCAGAGACCTGCTGAGTCCACTGAAATACAACAAGAAAAAGAAATTATCTACAAATGATTTTTCTAAATGAGCTACTGAGAGTTTATAAAGGACCAGAGCTTATAAAAGCACTTCTGTGCTTCCCACAGCATGGCAGTCACACGCTAAGATTCAAACAGTATTAACAATAGCAGAGATTGGTGCAACTGGCAGATGCAGGACTTGAAATTTCAAAAATATATATTATTCAGCACACAGCTTCAAGTGGAAGTAAATGTTCAATGGACTCCTATCTCTCCTCAGTCTCCAATTCAAAAACAAAACAACAACCCTAGACACGCTCAAATGAATTTTAGGCGAAGGATCAGTAATAAAAATCCTGACTACTAGACAGCACTGGCATGAAACAGGAAAAAAATATTCTTCAAAATGAACTCTGGTTCAATAAAAGCAATATTTTTAAAAGAAAAATAAATTACATTTTCTTGATGAAAATGAAGTGCTAATCAGCTTTTTTCCTGCAAGTGTAAAAAACCTATAGTACTTCAACTACCAAAAAACTCCTGTTTCAGATTCGTATCAATACAGGAACGACTCTAAGGAATCTGTCACTTCAAAAAAAATCTATTAAAGAGAATATTCAGGTTTAAAAAACCCCACAAGAACTCTAAAGTTGGTCTGTACACTCTATGCAAGAACTTGGTGCACTTATACACACATATCTTAATAATATAGTCCTGTACTGTTTTTCTGTTGACCTTCTGACTCACTGTATCAGTAAGTACATACTGAATATTTACTTTTAACTTATGCAGGAATACACAGCCCAAAGACTCCACCAAACCTCCTAGAGAGTCCCTGCGAGCCTTTACGCACATCATATGTCGTACACATTGCACCTTCTGCCACCCTGAGTTCCTTCCCTGAAACAAGAGTGATTCATCTGCCAGAGTTCAAGTTTCCACTCCAAAGAACGAAGGCACGGAGTTTCTCAGAGGCAAACAACAAAAAAAAACCCAACCCATCAACGTATTTTCCCATAACTTGTTCCTGGAAACAGATGAATCATTTTAATAGTAACTTTGAAAACAAATCGCTTTCTGGCAATTCCATGACGTGGAAAATTCAGCCAAAACAGTTAAAACTTTGGCAAAGTTATAAAAACTAAAATCGGACTCTGATAACAGACGTATCAGACAACCTCAACTATAAGTGACACTTAACTATAAATGACATTTCCTCAAGTCTCCATCTTCTCTGAAGGAATATATAGCCACTGAAATATTAAATGCATTTCGCTCTGTATTTTCACACAGCTTTCCTAAATCCAGGCAAAATGAAACATAGAAAAAGTTTCTTCTGCCACATTTTATGGAGTTTTTTAATACTATAACACATTTTCTTATGTTATTCCTTAATTACAGCCTTTCCCAGCAAGAACCTATGCATTTAATGTGAACTATAACTCATCAGTTTTTAATTCTATGTAACAATGACTGGTTGTATTTCATTGATTGTTTAGAATCACAGAATGGTTTGGGTTGGAAAGGACCTTAAAATCATCTAGTTCCAACCCCCTGCCATAGGCAGGGACACCTCACACTAGACCATGTCTATCCTGGCCTTGAACACTGCCAGGGATGGAGCATTTACCACTCTTTTGGGCAACCTGTGCCAGTGCCTCACCACCCTCACAGTAAAGAATTTCTTCCTTACATCCAACCTGAACTTTGGCTTTCTAAGTTTGAACTCTTATAAAATAGCACAGGTGCTCAGACTGGCTTCTATTCATGTAAAGAACTGCAAGCATCCTTGCAAAACAGAACAGTTAGAGTTGTGGAAGGTGTGCCCAGGTACAGGAGCTCCTCTGCTTAGTGACTGAGCTCTGGGAGGAGGTGAGTAGGTTGAGGAGTATCAGTAAGTGCAAAAGACAAGCCAGAGGGAAGAAGACTGGCCTGGGTGAACAGAGAGTATTGGCGGGAACTCAGGAAAAAAGGGAGAGTTTATAACCTTTGGAAGAAGAGACAGGCCACTCAGGAGGACTACAAGGGTGTAGTTGTGAGGTTATGCAGGGAGAAAATTAGGGCCAAAGCCCAGCTAGAACTTAATCTGGCTGCTGCTGCAAAAGAAAATAAAAAATTATTCTGTAAATACATTACCAACAAAAGGAGGGCTAAGAAGAATCTCCATCCTGTACTGCATATGGGGGGAAATAGTGACAAAGGATAAGGAAAAGGCTGAGGTACTTTATGCCTTCTTTGCTTCGGTCTTTAATAGTAAAACCAGTTGTTCTCTGGGTACTTCGGGACATGGTTTAGTGGTGTTCTTGGCAGTACTAGGTTAACAGTTGGATTTGATGATCTTAAAGGTCTTTGCCAAGCTAAATGACTCTCTTCTAAAAACAGTAGCTACATGTGACAGCTGAGAATGAAAAGAGCAAAACATCAAAATCTGTTTGTCTGGATGTTATTTTTCTCATATAAAAATGAATTACCTGTGAGGACAGGCATCAGAATAAATACAGCAATTTTTCTTAACATTTGTAATAGGGTAGTATGCAGAGGCTCCAATTTGGATGCTACATACACTTTGTGAAGGATTCTATTATTTTATTTAATCAGCAAGAAGGATGCTTTTCCACAGAAAGCTTCCAACATCCAAAAAAAGGTGTATTAAGAACCTTTTCACTTTTGATCTTCAGATTAGAAACAGTGCCATTTACAATGAAAACACGCACACACCTGAACACTTACAGCACTCAACTTTTTGCCTCCACATTTATCAGCATTAATACTTGCACAGAAGAAACACATTTTAAGTGTGTTTGTCTGTTCTTTACAGTATCACTTCCATATTATCTGTGGAGAATTGCCCCTCCACAGAAATAACAGTAATTTAAACAGTTTGTGCTGCGGTACCACAAGATTTTATTCATTTGATACATAAGCAGGCACATACAAAACCAGCCGTGGCTATTTGGTTGGGTGAGGGTGAGAAATGTGCAAATATTCCAACCCTATCATCACAGCCAAATCTCCTTTGGTCGTAACATTACTAAGCAGAACAACACTGGCATTAGTTGTAACACAAACATCTCCGGACAGTGCCCATAGAGTACTTACCTGCTGATGCACCACAGGAATGACACAAGAAAGAAATCCATGCAATGGAATGAGATGTTTGAAATAGGATTTTTTACAACCCACAAGACTGTGTTACTGAGCCACTGCAGCAATAGAGACACCATTCAGTTGTTCCCAATGCAGATGTGATTCATCTACTACGTTATTAAACAGCATGCAAGTCAGAGAAATGTGGTGCAAGGTTCTATTTGATTTGAGAAATGGGTTAGCATTACCAATAAGTAGAGAGTCAAAGTAGGGCACTTCTGCCATAATGACAGTAAATTTGTAAATGATTCTCTGACGAAGGAAGTTCCTCCTTAATCAATCTAAATATTTAAATAATAGAACAAAAACTCCAAAATACTGTATTACAGAAGAAGCTTAAATGAAAGTAACTGCACATAATTTTTACCAGAGAGATCTAGTACTACTAATATACTCATTCCAGAGAAAGCAAAGGATTTTTACAAATAATTGAATTCTGACTTTTAGATAGAGTTTAATGGATATCTATTTTTGAAGTCCTAAACAAGATTCTGTACATTCTTTTTTATAGCTTTCACTATAATACATAATTAATGAATAACAAGCTCTGGCCTAATCACATGCCACTAGTCCAAAGAGTTTGCAATTTAATTCATGAGCCAGAAACAACAGAGTGCTAAATAACACAAACATGGAGAAACATGGTCATGGCAGCAGAGCTCCATCAGACCAACAAGAAGTCACAAATTTGTTTCAACATCATCCTTTAGTTTACCTTTTTCATGAATTATAATCCACAGAGAATTTCCATCAGAGGTATCTGAAGCAATCAAACCAAGTAGTGTTGACGTGTTAGCTAGCATTCCCTCAACATACCCCAAAATGACATACTTGCTAAGGCTTATTAGATTGCCAGAGGTTCAACAGCACATAGAAATCGGTTGTTTTGCCAACTTCAAATTTTCCATGACATAAACCTGAAACCTCTTCCATCAAGTTACAGCCCTTTTCCATGCTATTTAGATAAATAAACAGCACACAAGGTATTCAAAGCTCCTGTCCAAATTTGACTGATTTCTGAATTACTTCTGAAGGTTTCTATGAATTTGGAGGGAGAGGTGAGCTTTTGGGGTACACTAAAAGTGCTTATTCTGCTACTAGTTAATTAAATCATTCCTATTTCTTTCAAACTACCCTGGTTATCCTTTTTCTCTCAATACTTAGCATGATTCCGAAATATGATCTGCTGGTAATAAAACTACAACAAACATCTTGATTCCATTTCCAGAATTACACCCTTATTCAAAGGTCATCTAAATAATAAACTCATTAAAGGAAATGTCTTCCTTTGTCTTCAAACTCTCTCTCCTACCCATTCCAGATAGCCATTTTATATTTTTCTGTGTATCAAAGGGGTACGCATTTCTATCTCCTTCGTAGCCTTTACCTACTTGGTGGCAGAGGTAGCTCAACAGGGGAAAATGAAGCTGGCACATTCAGGCTTAGTTTCATTACCACAAGAACAATAGTAGCAAAGAAAAAAAGACACAAAATTTACTGTCAGAGCGCAGCTTTCTGTGTATGTATTCTGTTTACAGAGTAAAGAAAGCCACCAAATAAATCCAAGATCCAGATGGAGTATGATTTACCAAAGACTTTTTCCATAACTAATCATTAGAAATCACAACACACATTCCACAGAGGCCAATATTAAATTGAGTTACTGTCATGTTAGTATGGTCTTCTGGTCTATTCAATAAAATTCTAGCTACTTTAAACCCCGAGGGATAAGTTCTGTTCTTAGTTATACTGATGTCCTCAGTGGAAATTATCAAGAATAGTAGCCAATAAGAGTGTTTAATGCACGGTACATATTTGAAGAAATGTTCACATTGATTCAGATTTTATTATCTTTCCATATCAGAGCTGTGCAGTGAAAAAGACAACAGCTCCATACAGTGCATACGCAATTATTTATCATGACGGAGATTAAGAATACAGTGTTTTGCAAAGACGATGCTTTATAAGCTTGTAAAAAGGAACCACTTATTCAAACCATACCCAAAACAACCGTGTTACAGTCCTCCTAGCTGGCCTCCAAAATCACCAGCAGCAATGACCTCCAAGTAAAGCAGATTTTTCTTCTGTAGTCAGTCTACTGGCAACTCTCAGTTAAGCAAGCAGAGAAGTAACAAGATGCAGTCAAGACACCTGAACAGTATTTGAGTTCCAAGACTGATATTCCTCATACAACTTACTGCTCAGGAACCCTGTGATGCCATATATACCCTACAGGCAGTATGTAAGTGCTACCAGTCTAAAAGATACGCCATAAAAGCCCTGAATAGAGAGCACTAAAAGCACCTTAAATAGATAACCTTAAACACAATCATCTTGGGGAAAAGCAGTACAGAAACAAAGCCTAATAGGTTCTAAGCCTCACCATCATCTCAGAAAACTACCTACCAGACTAAAGCACAGAGATGGAATACAGAAAATGATTTATACCACTTTGCTAGGTTTTTCTAGGGTCACTTCAAATTTTTGAGAAGATGAAGAGTTCACTATGGCAAATACAAACTAAAACATATTAATCAGAAGCAGAGAAGTGTCTGATGAACAATCATATAATACAAACAGTATTAACCGCATTATCCTGTCTGTGGAATCTGGGAAAAAAATACACTCCAAAATTACAGAAATGTTAAATGTAAAATACTTCTTGCAGATTTTCAATCCAAGAGAAACCAACTTATTACAGTATTTGTTGGAGCCTGGTTGTAATTAAATACAGGAAGGATATTAAAACTTCCAAGAGATTTTTTTTAAGCCACAACAGAAGAAAAGGCACAATTGCATAATTGGAACCAAATCCAAAACCCACTTCCTTCTTATTTACTAGCATCATCTAAAGGACACTATTTAGATGCTGAAAGGTCTGGAGCTGGCAACTGTAAATCATCTACAAGTCAAAAATTTCAAAGGAATTGTATGACATGGGTTAAAAGTTTATAGATGAGAGATATAGAAAGTTAGTGCTCACTGCAAAACCACATCCTAGTGGTCACCGTATCTCTCTTGTCAGTAAAATCCTAGAATTCTATTTTGTTGTGGGGAAAGAAAGTCTCTTTGGTAATAACAAGCTGCTATAAAGCTATAGGGCAAAAGTGTTTGATACACAGAATTTGAAAGAAAGCTGTCTTTTTAAGACATTTTACAAATAACATTTCTTTAGAGCAAAAGATGCTACTTATCATTTGGTTCTGTACAGACCAGTTAATACTACACAAACTTGTCAGTGGGATATTTCTTTAAAAAGCTTCAGATCATTTTTGTTGGCAGCTGAATTCAGTTCAATGCTCTTTGTTATTAGCATATCTGTGTGGGCAATTAATATCAAAATCATCCTCTAGCCCTTCACCCTCTGTTGCAGTTCTTTATGGCATACAGAAAAATGACAGCACAGACATAGATGGGCATGGACATGCTATAAAACAAAACAAAACAAGCTGTTTTCAGGGGTTTCTCATTATTTCAGTATTTTAACCCCTGAGTTTTCTTTTTAAAACAAAGTGATCAACACTGCCCAATGAAGACGTATGTCACACTTCTCAGTTTACATGAAGGGATGGACAAAAGGTCAAGCATGCTGCTATATTAGCTCAGCACATGAAATACTGACAGAAGTTTCATCCAGGTCTCTGCTGTTGTAATGGTTCTATTAGGAGGATGGTTCAGTAGTGCTTTTGTTCTACAAACAGAAAAAGATGCCTTTCTCATTAAAAATTACTATATTCTGGTAAAACTCCCGCTGAAGGAAAAGTTATCATGATGCATCTGTTTGACCTCTAGATCCCACCATCAATCAGCTGCAACAAGAACCTAACAAAGTCGAAGTCTGCAACTTTAGGGTCCTTATTGCTTTGGCAGCATCCGTGAGAAACTTCAAAAGGCCATTCTTCTCAAACATTCATCACACAAGGAAGAGCTAGCTTTAGATATCTCAGTTTGGAATATAACACCATAATCCCTTTGAAAGCATGGATCTTTCAGGAACCTGATCGTATCACCGCAATCGTCTACCTTTCCTTTAAGAAAGGCATTACCACCAGAAGTACTGCAAGAGCAATTTTTTCCTTACATTAATTTTTATATTTGTGCTTCTTAATACACTCACCCTTAAAGACTTAGAAGTAATCACCAGTTTTGTAAAAAGAAAGAAAACAAACCAAAAAAGCTAAATGTTCTCAGAGAGACTCAGCTCTCAGTTACTTTCTTCTTCCTTTTAACACCAACCAACAACCTAAAGTTAATTTGGGCTGAAGCAATAAGATTATCTAAAACAAAATAGCTGTTTTGTGAATGAAAGCTTATATCCCTACACTGTTCTACAGTACCAACTTACTTCAGTTTCATTTACCCAACACTGAAATAAATAAAAACTTATTTTTTGCAATACGAGTGTGCATGTATGGAGTTACTTAATAATTTTTAGATAACCATAATTTATAACAAGCATGGAATGAGTTAATGTTTAAACAAATAAATAAATCATAAACTGTCCCTTCACAACTTAGTACTCCTTCAGGTAAGCACACAGAATTCAAATCACCTGTCTGCTTCGTTCACTAACATTTATCCAGGCTCTTGTTCCCTTCTTTGTCTATGTCAGTGAGTGCTCTAAAAGATAATGATGTGGAACTTCAGATGGAAATTACGCAGTATGAGAACACTTTTGTGCCTAGCCAAATCTATCCTAACCAAGGAAAAAGATTGTGACAAAGTAAGGCAAAATAAGAGAGTCAGAACACCATCTGACTTAAACTCTTCCTACTTTCAACATCTGATAAATACCAAATAATAATCAAAAGTTCCATTTAAAAAAAAAAAAAAAAAAAAAAAAGCCAAAAAAGCAATGGAACAAGGAATGAAAAAAAATAACAGAATTACACTGGAAATTAACAGAAATTACCAGAAGTCCCTTTAATAAAATTGGAAATTAAAAAGATCAAGAAGAAGATGCCATAATATAAAATACCATGATACCTTAAACAAAAAGCCATGAATTTCCATAGATATACAAGATACTCAGTAAGAGCTTAACATACATCTACAAGTTTTCTAAACTGCTTATTACATTTTTCAAATACAGACACAGCATTTACAAATATACATAAGTATGATGAAGAGTTCAGTCCTTGCAAACGTTTCTGAAACAAAAGAATTCTTTGTTGATTTAAACAAGGACTTCCCTTCCTTCCCCAATCTGATTTCGGTAGGTATTTAAAGAAGAGCAGTAAGTATCGAAACAAGAGCAACCTCAATCATTAGTCTAAATCATTCTTGACACAGGTGGGAAGGGACCTTTGGAGGTCATCTTGTCCAACCTCCTGCTCACACCAGAGCCAACTTCTTGCACAACAGGCACTCTATCTATCAACATGTACTCGCATATCACATTTTTTCTCCCAAATGAGCTCACAGGTGTAATATAAAGAAAAACACAATTGAATAAAGAAGAAAATAATGGAGCACTGTAATAGCTTTGATGAGTACTGCATACAGTTTTGATGTATGTTTTAAAATGTAACCAAAAATTCCTATGCATGATATGCCCTGTTGCTATGAGCAGGTATCTACATCAACCAGATAACGTATCATCTAATCAAAGACAGCTCCTATCAACATCATTTTCTTTTTTTGAATTATAAATCACTGCACCAATGGTGCTTAAATGTTTAAGGATAACTTAAAGTTCTCATTATTTGTGGTATATGGTATACCTTCCATGATCAAACCATCCTTGTCTTTACAATTTTGATGAGATTTGTCTTTAATGTTGTCCTGGGTTCAGCTGGGTGCGTGAACTGAAGAGAAGAACAACGGATCTTCAAGCTTACTTTATACTTGAACTCCCAGAGCCAAAAGGCACACCTCCTGGATTATACTACTTTGACACTTGCGTGATAACTGATTACTCAGGATGATTCTGCACAAGTCATTCAGTCACTCTGGTAGTATTATTACCAAGTGCCAAAGCCTCCCTTCCTACAGTGGTTTCACCATTTATGCTTGTCTATCTCGAACTATTACAGCTGTTTCTTACAATCTCAGGGACACTAGAAACCTAGATTAACTCATATTTTCAAAGAACATGGAGGTCCTTTGTAAACCCTAAAAAACAAACGTAACGTAGTAGTA
This sequence comes from Nestor notabilis, assembly GCF_000696875.1. NCBI lineage: Eukaryota > Metazoa > Chordata > Aves > Psittaciformes > Psittacidae > Nestor > Nestor notabilis. Next base: position 290,865 of record NW_009909528.1, read on the forward strand.
ACTATAACCATGTCATATAAAATGGTCACTTACTAGAGTGGCAGAATACGGACACTGTCACTAATAGCACTATTCTTTTCACTAGCTGTACTAACTAATCTGCATTAATTTCTGTCAAAATAGTATTCTTAGGTTTGAACATCTACACAACTAAAACCAATGTTTAAAACCCATACCTGAGATGACAAGAGATTGCAGTCAATGTGCAGTCCTTTCCCCGTCTTATACCTCTGAAGTAAACCAGCCATAATTGCTCCGTATGTATACAACCCAGTAGCAAGATCTGTCATGGCTACTCCTGCTCTAACTGGCTCACCATCCTAAAGAAAAAGAAGAAAACACCCCAAAACAAAGTAAGACAAACAAAACAATAAACAACAAAAAAAAAGGGGAGGGAAGAGAAAATTTAGGCAAAATACTACTTTTTGTTATAGTACATTCAACACCACTCATCTGAAAAAAGTGCTTATATGTTTCTGCATTCCAAACTGAAAGAAATGAGAGTATTCTTGAGTAAACTGAAGTATAAGAACTACCACTGAAAACCAGATATTCTTGCAGTATCTACACAATACTTGCAACTTTGTGATACTGGAGACTGCAAATTGTGAATGATTTATTATGCTGCCTTTTGCCCTAATAACATAATGCTCCTACTCACCAATGCAAAAAGAGAACAGATACTGTTAAGAGACAAGATAATCCAGTGAAAACTGAACTTCATTATGCCTAGAAGCCAAAGGTCTGATAATTGTATTCATGTCATAAAAGCGACTAAACAAAACTATGAAATCTGTATCAAACATGACAAAATTAGAAATAAAATCTAAGTTATTGTCATGCAAACTGCAGTAAGGATTAGTCCCATGAGACCCAAGAGTAGCTACCATTTTTCACCACTTAATCATCCTCTAATGTCCACCCTGTGCCATAAACCAGCCTTTCTGTGACAGGAGGCACAGCTCTAAGTAGCATGAAATGGATTCATTCAGGTTTTAATCTCTATCCTGCAGAACAAGGGATATGAAGCTGCTTTATACAAAGGATAAAGCTACACAGAAATAACTTTCCTTTAGACAGCACTTTTGACAGCAGTAGTTCTGTGTGGTTCACGTTATCGTAGTTCCCTGAGCAAAGTAAGGATCTATGCAGCGGCTTTTATTCATTGTTTTATAAGTAACAAACATCACTACCATCCTTGCCAGCCAAAAGTGGTATTGATGTTCTGGTAGAAGGACAAGATGTAGCCCTAATCAGGGAGAAAGTGCTTTAAGCAAACAAAGCTGCCATGCAGGCTCAAGGGCTGGGTTGAACACTAACTAGGGACAGCATCAGGACCTGCCCTTTGCTCACTTGAAAAGATGAAGACTCACTCCAGTAGAGCAGACCTTTTTTTCCATCTCTGTGCTTTGCTATTGCTCAATCTTACCACCAGCTTACACTCTTATTCTAATTTTTGCTATTTGCTAGATTCCTTACAATTTGTCAACACATTCTGGCCCAGAGATAGCCACAACTTCCACATCTTGGAAGCTTCCTTTCCCAAGTATTTTTGGGTTTGAGTTTTGTTGGTTTTTTTTTTTACCCTTTGATATAATTTTTCTTCCCAAAATTACATCAGTAATACAAAAATTATCCATTAAAAATTAAAATTGTTCTGAAATAACATGCTTAATAAAATCATTCTAAGTCCAGTAGTCCTTACAGATGGGAAATAGCTGCTGAAGCTAATATGAACCAGCAATGGCTACATTTTTTCAACAGCACTGAGCTGTATGCCATGTGTGCTCTTCTGTTGCAGTTTGTTTGGTTTTAAGATGAAGAATGGCCTCTCTGGAATTGTAGATCCCATTCATGTCTTGCTGTCTCATGTTCAGTAAAACAAAGATGTTTCTTCAGCAAGCAAGAATGTACCACCCTAGAGATACTCTATCGAAAACTGCCTGTAATAATCCATTTGGAGATGGAAGAGGATTTGTAACCAAATTGGGGTTTATTTAATTAATTTCAAGTTATTGCCTCAATGAGTCATAGAAATTTTCAAAGGGATATTCATCTGGCACTGATGTATCTGAATATATTAAGAAAAAACTTTCAGTTCACCAAATATGAAATTGGAATGCGGTGTTTAACCAGGAAATATCTATAAATTATGTCATCCAAGACAATAAAAGTGTCATCGGCATAAGCTTCATCTTTTTAGCATATTTTAATTTATGTAAAGAAACACTGAATGTGGCCTGAAACAACTACTTTCAGTCAAAATGGGTTTGTGGTACAGATTTACACAAAACAGATCCCCCACAAATGCTAATTTTCATAAACACTTTAGAACTTCAAATTGCACAGGTGCCCTACACTTCCAATACAGAGGTAACCAAGTACATGTGTAAGAGCTTGAGTTCCACGCAGGTTTCTACACAGGAAAACACGGTTTAAAGGTAACACTCTACTGCACAGTCTTCACTTCGGTAAAATCGCCAAAAACACACACTAGCAATTGTTTGTGCCTGTTCTGCCATATTGTAGAAGGTGTAGCTTGTGTTTAAGGTTCAGAACTTTGCTCTGAAGCATTTCAACGTAATCAGCATTAAGTCATTTGAGTAGCAACTATTTCCTAGCAAAAACCAAAAACAAGCAAACAAACAAAAAACCCCCCCAAGCTATTCAGAATCTTTTTATGCAGGAATCTTCTTCCAGATCTCAAAAAACAAATGTATAAAGCACATCTTGTTTCCCTTTAAAGAGGTTTACGCTGTATGCCAAATGTGATGTTATTGAGTATCTTTGGTGCATTCCACATTTGTATTACACTAACTTTATCTCCTTAATAAAAAGATAATTTGGATAAAATACACTTTAGTCAGAAACTTCTACCCTCTTCCACCGTGATCTCTTTACCACTTCACAAAATTACAGTGTTACATGAAACTACTGAAGAAAATGAATATTATGTATGTGACAGACTTAATGAAGGTTTAGGTTTTGCTCAAAATCCTATGCTGGTAATATATTGATTTCATGGTTTAATACTAAGACAGCACTGACTGGAAGCGTGGCCCTAGTACCAAATAAAGTTATGTGATTTGAAACAGTAAACTACTTCCTGAGACATTAAACCAGTAGGTAGATGGTTGGAACAAACTGAAATTTACAACATCAAATTTCTCTAAGCTAAGATGGAAAATATATTCCTCTTGGTTCTATCCAGTTTTAAAGTGTCAAATATAGGACATAATTTTAGTAGCCTATTATTAAAATGCTTTGTGAGGAGCTGTAAATATGTATTAACGTAACCCAAAACTAAGCACGTCAGTAATGTATTTAGGTATTTCGTTGTTGCTGCTCAAATTCATTGTAAGTTTCTTTACTTCATCAGCTGATACCTCTAAGACCATCCTGAAAGCACATTCGATGTCTTCTTTACTGAAGGGAAGTTTCCACAGGGCACCGTTACACCGACGCTATGCTGGTTAACTATAGCTATCACAATGCAGTACAAAACCAGAATCACTTGTTATAACTTTTTTTCCCCCCACTTCATAAGATTGGTATTTTCAATTTTATTTAAGAGGAAAAGAATCCCAGACTGTCTCACCACCCTCACAGTGAAGAGTTTCTTCCTACTACCTAATCTAAACCTCCCCTCCTTCAGTTTAAAGCCATTCCCCCTTCTCCTATCCCTACATGCCCTTGTAAAAAGTCCCTCTCCAGATATCTGGTAGATACCCTGTAGGTACTGGAAGGCTGCTACAACGTCTCCCTGGCAACTTCTCCAACCTGAACAAGCCCAACTCTCTCAGCCTGTCATATGCTTCAAATGATGTTACTTTTAGTGTATGAATTCCATGTTATCTATTCAACAAATAATTCAAGGTTTAAGAAAGAAACCAGCATGGAAAAGGTGAGTAAGATTTTTTTCTTGTTTAGCCCCTTTTCCATGGGCTAAAACAAGGTTATCTGCTTTTTTCAGAGCTACTTTTATAGCATTTTAAACACAACCCAGTCACATGAACATAAATGTAGAACGTGGAAGATTTTACTATTAATAATAATTGTTATTTTAAAATAACTTTCAAACAAGCATACAATATGATTTTAAAGCCACTCAAGTATATTTTCACTATAATAGTAGCAGGCATATTTGCTTCTTTGGAGTCATGGAACTGAATCACTTTGCCTTTGAAAGAGAACTGTCCCTCTGTACATCATAAAATGATTTGGAGAAACTGATGAAATAGTGTGTGACCAACTTCAAATAAAGAAAAAAGAAGCAAGTCTTAGCATATTTATTTTAATCATACAAAAGAATGACTAAGTTTGAATGAATTATTAAAAGCCCCCAGTGAATACACAGAACTGTTACTAACAATGATTAAATGATTCCTATGATTACATTGCCTCAAGTCCTGGTGAGGTGATGCAAACATCTGGATTTCCACTGTGGATCTTAACACAATCTTTTAATAAAATTCATCTTCATAATGGCCACTGAGGACTATTACTCTCATGATACAACTCATGTGCAATTATTCAGTGTAACACTTGTATTTTCTGTCATTCCCATACCATTGTAAAGCTTTACAAGAGTCCTGTTTTCATTTTTTTCAACATACTTTCCTTTATTCAATTGGTACTAACAACATTTACCTCTTTCTCACAGTTTACACTTCCACTTAATTTTGTTTGGGATATTTTGAGGTGTGCCTGAAGTTTCCAGCATTGTATTGGAAGTACAAGCCTTCACTCTACAGACACCAAGGTCAGAAAGTCAGTATTACTTACATTACAATTACTGTGATCAGCCACTGCTTAGTGTGTATGTGCATTATACATTTGAAGAGAAGTACCTGTAAGGCCTGCACTCAACTTGACGTCTTCTCATATTCTGAGATGGGACATCCTATGAGTATGTATCATTAACATGGTAGCAATGGCAGACCTCTTAGGGTCTTAGGACACAAGGCAGAAGATGTTTTAGCTTACTCAGTCAAACAATGCTTGACTTTTCTTTGTTATTTTGGTGGGGGTTTTTTAATAGAAAAGATGATCCTGGTAACAATAACTGCCACAAGCACAGAGTTCTGATGTTTGTCATGGTCCTCAGCCGAAAACAAATCTACTGGCACAACACTGATCCTGCAGTAGACTTATGTCCAGATCATGTGGTTAGCTTTCAACAACCTAGTTAAACATGAATATCTGACACTAAGTACAGAAACTGGATGAACTCCTTGTTTATCTAGGGCAGGCAAGCATCATACCCTGAAGATCTGCATTACTGCTTCCAGAATATCAGGAGCACCGCCACAGAAGACTAGATAGCATTTATGATGCATGGAACAGACTTGTAACACTACCTCACTTACGACATTTGGAGACCACATTCCCTGCATCTGCAGGGGATTCAAGACAGCTTAAGTAAACTCCTATGTGACCAGCATTTTTCTGAGAAGACGACACACATTCTATGTATGCCTGGAATCCAGATACTAAAACATCTCTGCAATGCTTCCTGCACTACTGCAACTACCAAAGATCTCTGCTATCAGTGGGAAGAGCAGCAAATAAAGCTTTTCCAGAACCACTAATGGCATCTCTCCACTTATTTTCAGGCAGGATGGTTGAAAAGACAGTTTGTCAGAGTTATCTGGGTAGCTTCACAATTCCCTCTTCAAAGAGGAAACATCAGTATCAAAGCATGGATGAGACTTCCCACACATATGCATGGTTCCATCATCCAGGTGTCAACAATGTGTCTATTACAGCTCTTGAAGTGACTACAAGTGGCTACTAACAGACTAACATAAATTGTCAATTTATTCTCTGGATATTTAGGATACCATTTTTCTTCTTTTTTTTTTTTCCTGTTTCTCAGGCATTGGCTTTGCAAGCCTGGAGTGAGAGAGCTCAACATAAGCACTATCATTTTCTTAGATTCCCAGAGATAAGACCTCTTGTTGGACTTTAAGGGGCATGCATGACAGATGTGTTACCACAAGCTAACTTGCTCCAAGCAGCGTCAAGTTTTAGTATATGGCACAAAGATTCTATTAAATGTTTAAGTTGAGCACCATACCTCATGTCCTGTGACATGCATGAGACCAGAAACTGCAGCTACAATGGAGTCATATCCACCTCTCTGAACCATTGGACCAGTCTGACCATAACCTAAACCAGAAAGAGTATAATTAGTAATGCAATCAAGGACAAGTACAACATAAATGTACTACTATTTTAGTACAAAAGGAACTAACTAGTATTCTCCATCAGCTTTTGTTCAGAGTTATCAGATTGTACAATCAATGAATGCTATTGTATTCTATTTATTCCTGCACATTTTTAAGAGTAAACAGTTGGATTTATGCTGTGAGTGTTGTTGATGTGTTTGATCTTTATTCTAGATAGATTCTTGGCCCGCTATGTTAGGTATAATTCCTTTTGTAATTTGCTGGGTCAGCTGAGATGGGATTCAGATGTCATTTCAGATACTCTATGGTATCTTTACTGGCCTTCAACTGCTGTTCAACAGGGCCATGTTGCATATGTTGTATCTCCACTCTGCCATAAAGACATCTTGAATTCCACAAATGCTACTAAAATCATGACATTACGGTTTAGACAAGTATTTTTCCCCCTTACTTCTCTTATTTTATTCCACATCTTATTTTATTCCACATCTAGACAGAGCTAACTTCAAAATAAAATACTGTTTACAACAGAGAGCAAGACTGGCCCTTTAGCAAATACACACAATCTGTTTGCCAAGAGTTAGAAACAATGAAATGCAGAATAGAGAAAACTAAATGCAGTTTTATTCAGCTAGAGAATTAACATAGATTAACAGTTGTAGCCAGAAGGATGTTCTCTTGCTTTTGTCTGCTTCGACTCATCATGTTCTTCTAAATAACCATCACAAAATCTTCCAGTTGAGGTAGTCTTGCAGGATCAACTGAAGTGTTTACAGTTCCACATATCAATCCTATTCCCCTGCCAGGGATTACTGTCCATCAATTACAGTACAAGATCATAATTTAAGGCTGAAATTGAAGGTAGTAAGTGTTCCAGGCCTGTACAATGTAATGACCTTAAGTGATCGAAGAGCCAAGTCTGGTTTTCTTCTATGAAACCAGTGACCACCAACACAGAGGGGAGAAGCCAACATGCAAGGAGCAACATGTTTGATTGCTACTATTAGAACTAACAGAAACCATCAGAACCTTTAAGAATCAGATTTAAGAGCCTCTCCTCAAAGAGGTAGCAAGTTAAAAAGCTATTCTCATGCTTTCTTTTCCCTTGTCAGTCATTTCTAGACAAAATATCCTAATTACAGAAGCAAACAGGAGATACTCATCACAGACAAGATGCGTAGTTTGGCTGGCACTTTTAAGGTAATATTTCTGTATTACTCTTAGCTGTGAGGACAGTATCAGAACAAAAAATATATCAACATCCACCGCAAAATAAAACTTCCTGGATCTCCTAAATTCTTTTAAATTATTCTCCCACAATAACCACCTCTATATACAGCCAGCCTGTTTGGTAGACGTGACAGTCTAAACACTGGGTTTGTTGCTTACAGCTCACAATTAGAAAACATTACTCATTGGAGTAATCTTCCGCAGTTCTTCCACTTGGACCAATGCTGTTTGTATAAAATGCATAAATGACTTCTAGTGAACAGTGCAAAGGAGCAACAATTGCTTCAAACTGAAGTTAAAGCTCTTTGTTACTCCAATATTTAGTAAATCATATGAAGAAAAATGATATCCACTAGCCATACTGATTTCCCAATTATATCACAAACTATTTTAATTACCTGATATTTTTACAAAGGCATTAGATCCACATTGTGCAAAGCTGAGGGGGAACTCAACTTCTACACTCCCTGTCACAGAAAACATCAGGATACTACAAGTCAACACATTGACTTTGTCAATGTAGCCTCAAAACAAACTGTCACAGAAGAAAGGATTAAACCCTAGCAAAGAAAATACGGTGGATCCACCCAAAAATGCTCTGCAGGGCTCTGACTAAGCATATAACATTATCTCATTGGAATGAATTGTAGCACTAAAACCATTTAAATGTGTGGGGCCACTTCAAAACCAAAATCTTGCTCAATTAAAAAAAAAAAAAATAAAAAAAATCAAGACAACTTTAATTGATTAGTGAAAAGCATATTGAAGTAAGTGAGAAATTATGTCCCGGCCTCAAGGATTAACAAAGAAAAGACATCTCAACATGTCTGCTCACACAAATGTTTTCATAAACAGAAAACATGTGAAAATTAAGTGTTCGGTACATAGAACAACTATAAAATGCTTTGCAATACTCGCCTGTTAAGGACAAACACCCATCCCTCAAACACTATATTCAGGCAACAAGTCATGCATTTTTCTAGTGCTATGCTTGCAATACAGGGGTTTAAGTCCTTTTCACACATTGTAACAGCTTGTTTCAAAATAAAAGTTATTATTTGATGGCTTGGTAGTTAAAATCAGAGGTTCTAAGGAGAGTTTAACTAGTTTTCACAGGTCACAATAGATTAAAAAGAAAAAAAACCCACAATACTGCTTTTGTTCCAAATTCTGAATTGGCCAAGCTTGTAAGGGAACAAAATCTGATGCCAATGGAAATGGCTTGCTCTAAGAATCATGGACATATAAAATGCCTGGAAGAAGAGACAGCCATCTAACTGTAAGAGTTAAGCAACAAATAGCTATTACTAAAAATGAAAGATCTCATTATCCAGGCAAAAATCAAAGGCTGAACATTATTATTTTAGTAAACTACACAGGTCAGTGGAGCAAGCCAGTGCAGATGTTTCAGAAATAACTATGAATAGAAACCCAAGATGTTTTAAGAGCACAAAATTACATTCAGAAAATTTTCTGACTGATGCACAGATCTCGACCACACACGCACGCACATATATGTATATATTATATATAAAAATAAGTAAAGCTTATTAAAAATATAAAAATGCTACCCACAGTTTATGTTTCTCCCAATACCCCACGTTCTCACACTTGAATTCAGCATACAAATGCACAGATTTGCAATTAAACATGCTTAACCCCTAATATAGGTTCTTGCTTAGCATAACTTACTTGGTGACTTATCAAGTTTATACAAAGGAAAATACTCCAGGCTAAAAAGAGAATCCCTGTTGAATACAGAAAGAAGAGACTTTACAGTCACAGTCTCTGAAGATGAGGCAAGGAAACCGGTTACACTCTTGCTCTGAACTACCCTCTAGTGGAGTTCACCTCCAGAGACTATAGTCAGTATTTAAGATGACTCTACCAGTAGAGAATTTATTGTAGTCCCTTAAATCCAGTGAAAGTATTTTTATTTTAGGGAATATTATTTCAGAAGAGAGACAAGACTTTAAAACTTAATTTAATAAAACTGAGCGTTTTCTAAATCATTAGAATCATTCAATTAGAATGATCATAAATCATTCAACAAGAAATCTGGAGAGGGACTTTTTACAAGGGCATGTAGTGACAGGACAAGGGGGGATGGCTTTAAGCTGACAGAGGGGAGATTGAGATTAGACATTAGGAAGAAATTCTTCACTCTGAGGGTGCTGAGGCGCTGGCACAGGGTGCCCAGAGAAGCTGTGGCTGCCCCATCCCTGGCAGTGTTCAAGGCCAGCTTGGACACAGGGGCTTGGAGCAACCTGCTCTAGTGGAAGGTGTCCCTGCAGGGTGTCCCCATGGCAACGGGTTGGAGCTAGATGAGTTTTAAGGTCCCTTCCAATCCAAACCATTCTAGGATTCTATGATTTCAGCTGGAGAGGGAGCAACATAGATGCCTAATCTCATACAAAGCTTTAGGTTTGTGTGAAAGAAAACCTGGAAAAAACAAAATCAAGTTGCACCCTCCTAAATCCCTATTCCAATCCCAGAATCCCTATTCTACATCTTGCAGTAAGAAGTCAGCATTTATTTCAGATACCTGCCACAACCTAGATCTCAAAATTGTTGCAATGTGAGCTGGTTTGCTGTGGTGCAACATGTACATCAGTTTCTCAATCAAACTGGTTAGAAGACCAAAATAACCCTCAGTCAGATTTCCAAGTGCCTCCTAATAATTGCCATTGCCATAGCATTATCTAATCTGCATTGCAAGCATTTGAAACCATCAGGAACACAAACTCTAGCTGTCCACTGAAGGATTATTTGCTTACTCAGCACAGCCACTTACATCTAAATCTTCCTGTTCCTGTCCTGACCCTGCAGCCAAGCCTATCTTCTACATATGAAAGTGTACTTTTGTTGTCTTTATCTTTTTGTGAGCAAGAAAAATGAACTGGGTATGATGCAAGTATGAAAGAAAAAGTTGTACAGGTTACTTTGTACTAGCTTAAAGGAAACACAAGCCTTTACGGTAAGCATCTACAAAGTGAATGCCACAGCTTTCCATCAGCAATCCTGTATCGCCATCTCAGACAGGAACAGAGAAAGGATCTGACTAGCTCTATAAACCATCCTCTACTTTTCAGAACATTCCAAGTGATTAAAGATGAATTTGCAGCTGGAAATTTTGAAAGAATATTCTTAACTAAGATCTCCACTATCTCTTTGATAGTACCTTTTTTTTTTTCCCTTCATATTTGGGGGATTATGCCAACTAAAGTTTCCTAAAATAAGGCAGCTAATATGGAATAAGGCAGCCAATATGGAATAATGCAGCCCACAGCGGTTCTAAAAAAGACTCCAGTTGATTGATGGCCAAATCTTTGATACAGAGCAACAAGAGAAAGCTCAAGATGCCTAAAAAAATATTTATCTAGTAGAAGAGAAAGATAATCACATCGAGATAAACAGTAATTTATCACAGAATCACATAACACCAGGTTGCAATGGACCTCAAGGATCATCTGGTCCAACCTTTCTTGGCAAAGCATGACCTAGACTAGATGGCCCAGCACCCTGCCCAAACAAACCTTAAGTTGTTCGGTTTTGGGGAATCGACCATTTCCCCGGGGAAATTTATTCCAATAGCTGATTGTTCTCACTGTGAAAAGTTTTCCTCATGTCCAGCCTGAATCTCCCCAGGACTAACTTATGCCCATTACCCCTCATCTTTTCCATGTGACTCCTTTTAAAAAGGGAGTCCCTACCTTCTTTGTAGCCACCCTTTAAATACTGGAACATGGTGATGAGATCTTTCCTGAGCCTTCTCTTCTTTTGGCTGTACAAATCCAGCTCTGTCAGCCTTTCCTCATACAGCTTCCCAGTCCTTGCATCATCTTCGTGGCCCTTCTCTGGACCCTCTCCAGCCTGTCCACATTTTTTCGGTATACCACTAAGACCCTCATTGCTAGCTGTGGGCATTACAGAAGTAACTTTATGCAAGACACTAATTGAGACTGATTGAATATTCATTTGGTAAAATAAATTGGAACAAATAAATATTTTATAAATATTGGCAATATATATCCATCCCAATTAAAACTAAGAGTGAGACTGCTGTTACTAAAGAATCTGTGGCTGCCCCATCCCTGGCAGTGTTCAAGGCTTGGATGGGACTTGGAGCAACCCGCCCTAGGGCAACCTGCTCTAGTGGAAGGTGTCCCTGCCTGTGCCAGGGGCTGGAACCAGATGAGCTTTAAGGTCCCTTCCATCCCAAACCATTTTGAGATTCCATTATCCAATTAAATTACACCATTATTAAGACATCATAATTCCTGACAAAGGGAAAGACTGGAAGTATTTATTTCCCCCAGATTTTTCAGGTTGGATCAGAGAGACAGAATAAAACAAAGACACTCCTCGACAGGAAATAAATCTCAGCTACTTCTCCGGGGTTGGTGTGACATTCCTGATGATGAAAGGGGGCCAGTTAGTCTGAAAAGCAGAAGTCACCTCTGACACAGTGAAGCTAATAATTTCTGTGTTTAGTGTGCAAGTGCCATGTGATGGCACTCGAGCTTTGGAACATATTGCAGGAAAAATATTCTCAGGCATCATATGGGATAAAAGTTTGGGAAAAAATAACATGTCATAACAAACTACTGCTAGTTTATCCACTTTAAAATGGTCAATATATTTATCACATGAGAGACATACTTTGCTTTGGAATCCACCCTAAGCGATTCTGTTCCGAGAGACTGAAATAAATATTATGAAGTGAGAAAGGTCAGGCTGGAGATTAGGAAAAATGTAATAACAGTTAAAAGCCGTTAGACTGCACAAAAGTGTTATTAGTGAAGCTGCCAAATGCCAGATGCTCAAAAATGTCACACTAAATTTAAAAAAGCTAGCAAAAACTGTTTCCAAAAAGAACTCCATTAGAAAAAACAGACTAACGTGTCTTTCCAGGTTTAGCTTTATAATACGGTGTCAGCCACAATATAGCTCTATTTCATTTTTGCCAGATGACAGTGGGATTTTTAGCTACATTTACAGCAGACATTCTTCATAAATTTTAAGAAAGCAGGCAAACCAAATAAACAACTTTGTCCCAGACAAAGTTCCATGTGTCTTTAGATCCTATGTTATTCCAAGCCATGTACTGAACACACATTTGGACACCCTGCTTGCTTGCTTAGGAGTTACTGACGATATGATGACAGGATTCCTAACGTGTATAAAAACAATTCGTTTCAGCTAGGAGCTGTCTGAAAGCATCTGGGATAAACAGGCACCAATGTGTTGCAATATTGTCACCCAAAGGACAATCACCCCAAAACCAGTATTTTTGTTTGGGTCACCTTAGACTCACTTGGGATTTTCACAAAGGTTAACAAAAATGCTTCTTCATTTCTCAGCTGCTTCTGCATTTGACTGGTATTTGATGAAATTTAATGCTTTCCCCAGGATACTGGATCACAAACACAGTTTATACCTTCCACAAAGCAATAGAGAAAAAAGTAAGTCTTAATGAAAAGACTAAATTACAGAAACTGGGAGACAAAAGAATTTGTGCCACACCTGAAACTGCTACTCTCATTTCTTCAGTACAGCTCACTTGCAAGCTAATGATGGTCCTGTAATTAACTACTACAGGAAAGTCTGACCATGATTTTCTGTGTCATAAAAAGAAAGATCAGCATTTCTCATCATGACCTTCGTCCAAAGTATTTGTATCCCATGCTACAGAAAACCAAAAGCCATCATTTCTGGACTTCATGATTTGATAGCATGATGAAACTTTATAACACCAAATATAAAACACATTGTACTAAGAGGAGAGGAAAAACCAACATGGAGACATGCTGTCAACACAGACCAGTTCCCTGTAGCTCCATTCCCACATGACAAATGATATTATAAACTCAGCCTATGTAGGATGTTCTGAGCAAAACATAGAAAAGTATGTTCAACATAGGCATTTCTACAAATAGGGACTAAACATTGTCACAAATTCAATCCAGATAGATGGCTATCCCTGCTGAATAACAAATTAATGAGAAACACCTTTTGACTTGTTCTGGTGCCAAAAGAAAACATTCAATTAAAGGCAGCTTACATCTTTACTTAATAAAGATTAATGAAACAAGCAGAACAACACAAGCAGTTCTCTGTGATGACAAAAGCCAAAATCCAACAGACGCATTATATGAAACTTTGCAATGTCAGAGCTGCCAAATACGTTAGCAAAATGAGTAATGACTTTTGGAAAATGCTTGCCATGTGTTGGTCAGAAGGAAAGGAAGTACAACTTCCTGGGTAGGCATGCTTACAGGAGATCACAACCGATATGAAAAAGGTGAAGTCAGAGTAAACTGTCAAAAGAGATGAAAGGAGTCAAGAACACAACCTTAGTCAGCAGGCGTAAAATCTGGCCAACGATCTGATAAATACATTTCATTTCCCAACTGATGACTGAGTATGTACAATATATCAATTCCTTTATTGATTTTACACACTGTGATTGAGGCATTCTAACTCTGTACTTTAAATCAGATGTTATAAATTGGAAGGTAAAGATAAAATTATTAAATCAAATGCAAAACTTTCTGCTAGGAGTTCGATACTGAAAGACCAGAAGGGCACAACCAGCTGCCTCTGCCAGTTACCCAGTTCCATTCAATCTTCATGTGATCTGGGTACCCAAACTCACACAACTCCCCTGAAAACATGGTCTTCCCAGACACAGCTGCAGACCACCTCAAACAACACAAGCCTGGTTTTCAACAGGCTTTGAATCAGGCCTGCAAACTTCTGGGCCATATTTTCCAGCTTTTCAACATGCCAGTTCTAAGCTACAAGAAAGCAGTTCTTCTCTCTGTAACCTAAATGGAAATTACCCAACAGATGCTCCTGTCACTCTCTTTTGCAGTCAGCTAAGGTTTAACTTGTCAGTCTCTGAATTTCAAGGCAGAAGGGGTTTCCCAATCTAAGAGGAGGCACTCTTCTATATGATCTCAGAAATCAAAGGTGACATGGTGACCATTTTCTAAAAATAAAATTTCAACTGAAAGCTTAAGCTTTTACATGACAGATTAAGTACTCAAAGCTTTTTCCCCACCTTGTAAGGAGGTTGAGACATAGGTTCCCCACCACTGATTTGGGCTTATACAAGTATGCCTAGCTACACACTCTTAAAGGTAACAACCCACTCCTTGTACCTGCTTGGTACAGATACAGCTGATCTTAGAATCACAGAATGGTTTGGGTTGGAAGGGACCTTAAAGCTCATCCAGCTCCAACCCCTGCCACAGGCAGAGACCCCTTCCACTAGAGCAGGTTGCTCCAAGCCCCTGTGTCCAACCTGGCCTTGAACACTGCCAGGGATGGGGCAGCCACAGCTTCTCTGGGCACCCTGTGCCAGTGCCTCAGCACCCTGAGTGTGAAGAATTTCTTCCTAATGTCTAATCTCAATCTCCCCTCTGTCAGCTTAAAACCATCCCCCCTTGCCCTGTCACTACATGCCCTTGTAAAAAGTCCCTCTCCAAATTTCATGTAGACCCCCTTCAGGTACTGGAAGCTGCTTTAACGTGTCCGCAGAGCCTTCTCCTCTCCAGCCTGGAGGACCACAGCTCTCCCAGCCTATCTCCATAGGAGAGGTGCTCCAGCCCTCAGAGTATCTTTGTGGCCCTCTAGACTAATTTTAAAATAGCGAAGTCAATTACCCCTAGCAATGTAGCAGTGGCATCCCCCCAGAATCCATCCAGGTCGCAAAATTTGCACAGAAACTAGCTACACTTGAGGGGTGAGCTGCCTGTACTAACCTCTGTTTGTCCTCACTGCTTTGCTAGAACTCCTCTACGCAAACCCACCTCTGCCATGCTCTTACTACTAAGGTAAAGGAGCAAACGTTCCTGAGAAACGCCTGGCTAATGCTGGGAATCAGCCAGGAGTCCACAAAGATACCAGACCTCAGCTCAACAAGATGCTAACAACCTTGCTATTTCTGAAGTGAAAAAAACATATAAAACTAAATACCACCTGCAAGGTGTATTTTCTATGAATATTCACAACTCTATGGCCAAGGAGCAGTTGTCAGGACAGCCTCAGAGGTGTCTCAACTCTGAGGCCACAGATACACAAGGAATGATTATCCTAGGGCAGAAATTTCAAGTAACTACTTAATTACATAATTATTTCTCATCTGACTCAGACAATTTTAGTTCTAAATGGGTATTACCTAAATAGACCTTCATTTGTTGTGACTGCACATAGTTTTGCTGACAGACAAATCTGTGCAGCAGTGTCCAGTGAGGAAGCACTCCACTACACCCATGGCTTGCATGTCCACATGTGTGCGCACACACGAGTGTGTACTATGACCCTGAACTCTCCCTCTAAGATCAAATACATAATCCCTCAAGAGGCTAAAGCTGGGAAAGCACCAAAAAAACCCAAAATCAGTATGGATTTTTTTCTCTTTTTTCCAAACATTTCCTCAAAAATTTCCAAAACAAATCTGTACAGTTTAATTCCCAAAGAGTAAGTTCTGTGGAATGGAATACAACACATTCTTACAATTCCAAGCTGTCCCTCCAATGTGATAACTTTACTGACATTTTTTGAGCCTGATCATAGTTCTCTTTGGTTTATACACACAAAATATGCCAACAGTTCAATGAATGAGCACACACCCACCTACCTCATATTTCTGAAATCTTGAACTGCAGCATAAATTTCATTTGCAGTCCTGATAAAATATTCATTTTCTATGCAACCTAATGAAGGTCCAAATCCCAGCTTGAAGTTTAAATGAACTGTTCTTGCAGATCAGAAGGAAGTGGAAAGTTGCAATAACTTACCAATACATTAGAGACTAAGTGAACAACAAGAAAAGTTGAAAGAGCCTTTTCTCAGAAATACATATGAAACTGATCTTGAATATTCTTATCATTAACAGATTCCCCGATTATAATGCACAGTTAAACATACTTGTTGCTGATCATTTACAGGAATTTAATATCTGAAGTGGTAAAAAGTAAATGCATCTGGTTACTTGAAACAGCTGCATCTAATAACCAATTCAATGTATTGCCTAACTTGAACATTTTTCTACTAACAGATTTTGCCAACTGGCTCCTTAGGAAAGGTCATATGTGAAAGGAATCTTTGCCTTCACCAAAAAATCTGTAGTGAACACAAGTCATATTTCACATCCTTGATTTCCACACCCCCCCCCAAAGATTCTCCTAACATGGTTACCTCTAATCAAATTCTCTGACTCAGATCTCATTGATGAGAAACACATTCTAAATCAATACAAGATACCAGTTTTTCAGTTTTAACAAGTGAGCAAACTTCTGATTGGACAGAGTACTACAACATCCTGGGATATCATTTTGCAAAGATTTTCAGAAATGCAAAAAAATTAATAGAATTAGAACAGTTTACAGCAGAGGAGATGGTATCTTTACTCCCAGACCATGTACTTTATTATATTTAGGTTTTTCAGTTGAAGAGAAGTTAGGATTCATTACCAAATTCACCCCCACATATCTTAGGATCATGACTTGAATTTGATAGAAAATGACAATCACATACTACATACCCTGAGCAAGTACATGATATTACACACCTTCTCACTGTACAAAGAATATGGTTTTATATGTGTAAGCACCTTGTAGTCACAGTTCCATAAAGTTAGTTTGAAAGATGTACTCTCTTACAAGACATTACAAAATTTTGGCCTCCCATTCTCCTCTTGGAAAGGGGTCAGAGTTCACTGCAAGACAGGATCACAATGCCACTAGGTACCAAACCTGACTTTGCAATATCCATAAGGACTCTACTCCTGGACAAGAAAGTCATCCCCTTTATTAGAAAGCTTTTTTTAATGTTTAATTGGAATTTTTTACCAAAATTTTAACAGTTACTTCTTGTCCCATGTATCACAAACAGATTGTTCTCTTCACAAGAACTTTTACTTATGGGAGGGCTGTTAACCACAAACCTATTCTCATTACACTCTTACTTTACAGTAACATCTATAGCTTCCAATGGTGTTTTCTCTACAAGACAACTTGCAGATGAGTGGGTTTCAGCCAACTCAGACAAACACTGGGATGCAGAATGCTTTTAATGTTCAAGTACATGGAAAAGTGCCAAATACTGCCACCATTTTCATTTCCAACAATGACAAAATACAGGCTATTTTTCAATAGTTTGTGTCTCCTACACCCAAAACTGTTTTCTTTTTCTTTGTTAACTACTGACAGAGTGTTTTATTTTATCACAGTATTTTCAAAACAGAAGTAATGAAGACCATATGCTTACTGGGAAACATTCTCAGGTCAACACCAGCTACTTACAGTCGTCTTACCAATCTAACAACACCCACAGAAAATACCATGAATGGGCACAACAAAGACACCGGATCTTTGCACCATTTTTACAAGTCATATTCGTTTCTTTGATGAAATCTCAAAACTTTACCATTTTAAACAGTAAAACAAACAAAAACAAACCCTGCAATCTTGGTATGAAATAAGTCCATCAAGGCAAGGAAAATAAGATTAATAAAACAACATAGAGCAGATAAGAAGGCTAAAAGAAGGGAGATTCCCTGGAAAAATATTTCCCTTGGAAGCCAGCAAAGAAATCTTCAGTAATAACAAATAAAATGTTTGATGATCTTTTCTTGGGGCTTCTCTTTAGGATGCTAGAACTCAAACACAATAAATGTTGCCTTACAAAAGCCTACTGCAAGGCTTCTGAAGCTGCCTAAAATCTTCCAGCTTTATTTCTGTTAACTTAGCTAGGCATCAGTCCAAGTATAATAGCTACTGAAAAATAAACATTAAACCATCAGTGAGTGTCTCCACAATTGTACTGTGTTGCCATGCTGTTCATATCCAGGATTTCAGGGCCTAATTTGGTTTCATTCACTGTAAACTAACCCAGTGTCAAATCTTAAGACTCGCAGGCCCTGTCTGCTATGGTATTCTTCATTAGGACAGAGTCCAAAATCCTGGAGTTTCAGATTTTATACAAAATACTGCTATTTAGATGAAAGAACAAGCAATGAACATGAAGTCATAAGAAAAATATTACTTCCACACACAGCTGAAAGTCAATACTTCATTTTAAAGCATGGAAGAATTACGACTTGTTCATTAAACTTCATATATGCTTTATACCGAACAACAAATGGGAACACAGTGTTTCAGAGTACCACTCATTGTCAACTGTTCCTTATTCCCAAACTCACTGTATTTTGGATATTCAGACTATGTGTGACTGAAGAAATAACAGTGGAAAAAACAGCAAAGCCCTCCTGCTAGGGTGCTTAATGCCAGTGCAAAAGGCTAGCTCAATCACTTCCAGAGAAAAAAGTAGTACACTTTAGCTGCTGCTGGTGTGCTGATGACAGAAGCAGCACAAACTCCAAGATTTAGTGTCACACTGCTAGAAAGCCCACCTTCCTCGAGGTCCACAGCAGATCCAAATCACACAAGGGTATCAATCCTACCAACAGAGAAGGGGTCCTGTCAGCTCCCATCTGTTTCTCAGCAACTTTTGTTTCAACACCCCTCTTTCAGCTTCCACACCCTTTTCAAATTAGCTTGGATTACTGATACATTATGGAAGCTTAGTCTGTGTTGATACCAGAACCCTCAAGTACTCTAGAGGTACTGGCAAAGCACTGCAAATACAGGGTAAATACAGCTTTCTGAAGCAAATTACACTTCATACCAGAATGTACAACCATTTGTGGGGTCACATTTCTGAGCAGACCAGTTTTACCAGCAAAAGAAAAGTTTTGTCAACATAATAACACATTTGCTAACAGCTTCTGCCAGAAACAGCTGAACCAGTGTTCACACCTCTTCACATTCCTGAACAGCACAGCTGTGCTGACAGCAAGCCTGTTGTATAGAAAACAGCCTCAATGCTCAGTTCCAAAACATTCTGTCAACCAGCTGAGTCTTACAGAAGCCTCCTCTTTTGAATAGGCCTGTTTGGGATCCTAATATGACAATTTTGCAAGCAGCAGAGAAAAACCCACCAGCAACATGAATTTAGGTAGGAACATTATTATCCTTTAGTTCTGTATCCTGACAGATCGTAACTATGCTCATCGTGTATAAAGAGGCATCTCTGAAGTCTTGTTTTATTCTGAAGCACCCTAAAAATGCACTTTTTTGTCAATCGCTCTTGAATCTGGTTTTTTGTGTATAATACAGGTTAAAAAGCATTGTTGCCACCACCACTAGAAAACCTTAAACACTCCAGAAGTCAAGTCCATGTAGTTTAGAGCTACCATGCTGAATTGCTCTGCAACACACCTCTGTCAAATCTTGCTGGTTCATGTTTTAACCTGTGACCTTTTGGCAACTCATGTTCTCTGAATGGGTTGAAATGTGTACTTGACAGGACTTAACCCTGCAATTGGTGTTTGGGCAACAGTTCTATTGATAACGCTTTGGAGGGACTGAAAGCACAATAAATCTGACCTTACACTGTCTGAGCTGTGCTGATGGATGTAGAAGTTCAGCTGACATTTGAAAAGGAAAGAGAAGCACAGGAAGATGAAAACAAACGCATTAGATCAGACTCAAGGCTCAGCTAGCTACATATTCTCTCTCCAAGAATGGAGAAAAACAGATGCCAATATGAAGAGGGTAAGTCTATCTAATACTTAAGGGGGTTTTTTATTAAGTATATCTTCATAGCAAGATAGAATTGAGAGGTAAAGTTACACGACACTTCCAAAATCAACTGTTTAGCGGCAAGACACACAGAAAACCTTTGCAAGTTTCAGCTGCTTAAACTATATGGACACTTCAACTTAATTACAACAAACAAGAACAACAACAACAAACTATAAAGATTTTGAATAATACTGCATATTTAAAAAAGCAATCCCAAAACTTCAAATCCTGTTAATCAGGCTTCTAAAACTCTTAAAAAGTATTAAGGCATGAACAAAAAAGTAGAAGTAATTCAACGTAATTCTATTATTTGTCAACTGATTGCAAGTCTGATTAACAGCAGAGTTATTGTCTCCTAATCTTCCTTGGAATGACAAGGGGCAATGGGTTCAAACTTAAACTGGGGAGATTTAGATTGGATATTAGGAAGAAGTTCTTCCCTGTGAGGGTGCTGAGGCGCTGGCACAGGGTGCCCAGAGAAGCTGTGGCTGCCCCATCCCTGGCAGTGTTCAAGGCCAGCTTGGACACAGGGGCTTGGAGCAACCTGCTCTAGTGGAAGGTGTTCCAACCTCCTGCCATGGGCAGGGACTAGATCATCTTAAAGTCCTTTTCCAACCCAAACCATTCTGTGATTAGGAATTTTTCTTCAGGAAGCGCAAGTACTATCATAAAATAACCTAACTTTTTATTAAGAAAAAACACTAATTAAATACATTACTAAACCCAGTACGGGGAAAGTAAATACTGCATCTAACACACTCAATGGTTTTTATTTGTGTCCAGCACTTCTGGACACAAACAAGGTAAATACCTTTTTGCAGATGGAACACCTATGATACAAAACAGACAGCAAGAAAGATTTAGGAGATCTTCATAAGCAGCAGAAAAGCAGCATCAGAAAGAAACCCCTGCTTGTGTAGCTGCACTTCAGTAGGATAGTAATTGGCAGCACAAGCTGGGAAAAGAAATTAAGTGCTCCCACTGGTCTTCACCATTTATTTCTGAATAAAGCAACAACTGCTGGAAGGTTAGAACAATACTTTATTTTATATACAAATAACATTTGCAAAAAACCAAGCTTCATGTGGCTCAGATTGCAATTTATACTCCATATACAAAGTATTTCACTCTGGGAAGAAATAATGGCCACAAAGTGCCAATCCTAAGGCATTCCGCTCTGGAATAGGTCTTGTGCCAAGCACAGTGAGGTTTGGGACTTTACAAGTGATTTCTACAAGGTAGAGTGAAATAGAACCATATTAAATACTTAATATTTCATGCCAAAATGAAGCAAGCCCTTAAAACATGATAGTCCCTAAATACACAAGGGCAATTTTCAGAACCTTCAGCTAAGTACCATCTCCCTTTGAATCGATAAATATCTATTTCAGAGTCTCCTTCCCAAAGTTTTGCATTTACACATATCATCTTTTGGTCCTAAAGAAGAGTAGGACATTGTAAAGAGTACATGGACAACTGTTACAAAAGCAATGCAGCTGTAACACCCTAGGGCAGATTTAGCATGCTGGGTTTGAGATAGCTCCAGGGTTTTATTCCCCCCTCTGCACAACACTATCGAGTATTGCAAATACATTCTGACTGGTCTCAAAACTTCACTTTTGTAACGGAAAGCTACATTAACAGCTCGAACTTGTTCTCACAGGGAATTTACCAGCAGAATTATGTACCACAAGACCACCACTGATACATCAACGCACCACTGTGGTGATTGACTGCTTTCTTAGAAACAAGAACTGTTTCTTCACTAACAGAAACAAGTGATTATTTTTTTTTCTCCTAGATGATAATGAAAAAAAGTCCCTTTTTTACATCATGGAAGTACTATTTGGACATCTGCATTTCTGCCAATTAATTGTCTCACACAGCAATTCATTGCTTTTTTATATTGACATTTTCTGGTTGGATGGCTCAGCCAAAAGGAAAAATTGAGACAACTTGGATACACAAATGATGTATGACTGAAAGTTTTTCAGGAAAGGGCACAAGTCTGTTTAGATGTCTAGAAAGAAATCAGGCATCTTGGACTCAGATATATGCAGAACTCTACCTCTTCCACATTAACATTTTTCCAAATATTAAATTGTAAAAATTCCACTTGCAAACAGTATAATACAAATAGAGACTGAAACATCAGATGCTTTAGCTACTTTAGTCATAGTCTTGAATGAAAGAAGGAATAATAGTCTGAGAAACTGTCCTACTCCCTGGCAGCATAGGGAGAACTGTCCTCCTTGGCTTTGATTTACAAGAAGTTATGACTGGAAGTTTGCTTGACAACTTCTTTATGAGACTATCACCCAACTACATTCAACATTTGTGCTTTCTAAATTAAAACTGTTCCCAATTCTTGCAGAAATTAGTATTTAGAATATAGTCCTAAAAGCAGCAGTACATTTGATTATATATTAATGGCCACCTCAGATACCAAAGTAATTACATGTGAAGATCATAACCTCTTAAAGCTCCTGCTGCATTCTATAAAGCTAGTTCTTTCACTGCAAAAGGAACTAGTTACCAAAAGGAGTATGACCAGCAGGTCAAGGAAGAGGATTCTCCCCCTCTGCTCTGCTGAGACACCACCCCCACAGTCCTGCATCCAGCTCTGGGGCAACAACACAAGAGGGACATGGAGCTGTTGGAGTGAGTCCAGAGGAGGCCCCAGAGCTGCTGCGAGGGCTGGAGCAGCTCTGCTCTGGAGCCAGGCTGAGAGAGCTGGGCTGGGGCAGCTGGAGAAGAGAAGGCTCCTGAAGGGGAGACCTCAGAGCAGCTCCAGTGACTAAAGGGACCCTACAAGAAAGCTGGACAATCCCATAGCAGGGAGATTGGAACTAGATGATCTTTAAGGCCCCTTCCATCCCTATAATTCTATGAGTTCTGATTAAGCATAGTACATTGTACTTGCTCCAACCTTTAATTCTTGTTCTTCTATTTGCATAAACAATTTGGTCAAGGTGATTTTTAATTCTAATCCTGCTGTATAAATTCATTCCCTTTCAGCTTTGTGGGTCTCAGAGCTGCATGGAGCTCTTAGGCCAATAAACTGCAATAAACTACAGCTTTTACACTAGGGCTTCATCATGTGACAGCCCATGGGGCTATGTTGAGACAGGGACTGTTGGGAATGCTTTGAATCTCTGGCTTTGGGAAGGAAAACTGAGCTGAGTTGCCGAGGCCAGCTCCCCATGACTCTTCTGAGAGTTAGCCACACTGCCAGAAACCATTTTAAAGGGGAGTATATATGGCTGTAAAGAAAGATGATTTGCACCTGTGAGTCAGCCCCAGACTCCTCCTGCCACTCATCTGTAAAACCCACAAGAAATGCCCTGTAGTTCATGATCATATGAGGATTCTGGGCTCATGCACATTCTATTCTATCACCTATTTTGAGAAAAATATCCAGCAACATCAGTTCTGAGGAACTGCCTTCCATGTCAGTCAGGACCAATAGTTACTCTTTATAACATGAGAGCTAAGATATCAGGGAGTTTCCCATCACCCTTGAACTAATTTTTTTACATCACAATTCCCTAGCTTGTCTATGAAGGCATTACTCAAAAGTGTCAAAAAAAAAAAAAAACAAAAAAACAAAACAAAACTTTCCTACAGTCGATATACATATCACAAGGTTTATTACCCTGTTACAGATAGGTAATTATATTGTCCCAGCAACGATCTGTGACTCCACAAACCTAGTGTCTTCTACCCGACTCCCCAAAAACTGTTCCCAGTGTATTTTATCTCTAGGTGCTGATTACTAGCTTAACTGCCCACTCAGACAACTTCAAGATATCCAAAAAAAAAAAAAAAAAAAAAAAAAGATAGATCAAGTCTTTAACCCATTCATCTTCCAACTGCATAATGTAAAAACTAGCAGATTGGAGAGGCTTGGTTTTCTCTTCCAGTGCTGTAAGGCTCTATTTTTATCAAATCAAGCTCAGATAGAAGCTTCATATTTTTCCCCCTCCAAATGCCTTGTTTAATCACTGTCAGCACTTAAGTTCATACCTCAAGGCTTGCAAACCCATGATTTTTTTGTGTTTATTTAAGAAAGGTATAACATTCACAGTTTTCCAGACCTGCCTCCTTGTTCTTAAACCACATTAAGAACTACTGGAAGTGTGACACCCAGTTTGTTCTGACAATGCCTCTTTTGACGTATCAGCCTCTGACAGCGCAATATCTTCTATTTCTATAATACAATACATCTGTTGAAAATTTCTCTATGAACGTCTTCTACTGAAGACTGGTACCAAGACACCAATCTTCTTTTTTGCAGTTTCCACCTTAATCTCCTCTTTCTCCAAATTGTTCTTGGTTTTAATATATTTGTAAGACTGTTTTAACTCCTTCAATTCTCAGTTCTCCTAATCTCCATTTCATTCTGCACATCATCCTGCTTGCATTGGCTATTTGGCTTATTTGACTCAACAAACCTACATGTTTTGCTACACAGGCTTATTTTGCCCCTTTTAATTTTCCCCCTCCAATTAGTTGTGCCTAGTTTTAGGGTCATTTTGGTTTTTTGCAGTTATAAGAAAAATATTCTTCTTCTAGTAATTTGGGATCATACATTTTAATAGCTTTTTAACAGCTTAATGACCAAGACCGTTTCTACAGCTGCTGTTATTTAGTAAATACTGCAACCACAGTTTAAGCCAACTTCAGAATACAACTGTTAGCTACATGCTTATCTATAAATAATTTACAGCATCAAGAAGTTATTTTGCCAAATGATAACATATTCTGAAATATGCTCAATTAGTTTTAAGTAGGAGCTATCATTTTGTTGGCAGGTTATCTACCCATTTGTATCAGGTAACTAATTCCAGATTATAACCATCTAGAAACCACAAGAACATCAATCTTCAGGGGAAGGAGTGGACAAGAAGACACAGACACTCCAAGTTATCTATAATTTTACAGGCCAGAATCATCTGGTAAGAGGGAGTCTACAAACGGTACCTAGTCCAAGGCAATTCCATGTATCTTACCACAGTTAGTTCACAAATTAGAGGATCTGCAGAACACTTTGGCTAGCCTTTGCCCAGCAAAACACACTGCGGTTGGCTTTTCTTTCCTGTGGTGAAAATACTAGAGGCCAAGGATATGCATCAAAATTATAACATGACATCTTCTCATGAGAACCCACTACAAATTATCAGTACAAACCAAGATCTGCTGGGAAGTAGTAAATGCTGGTTCTTTTGAGTTATTATTAACTTGCATGTATATGGGTGGAGTGAGGAACTCTTTTCCTTCTCATAGATTTATCAGAATCACTCACGAGAAACAAATTATTTACTCATTTTTGAAGATCTTAATGATTTTATGTACATTAAACAAGAATTAAACATTTTGTGAATGCTCCAACCCTGGAGACGTTTAAGGCCAGGCTGGACAGAGCCTTGGCCAACATAGTTTAGTGTGTGGTGTCCCTGCTCATGGCAGGGGGGGTGGAACTAGATGATCTTAAGGGCCTTTCCAACCCTAACTAGTCTATGATTCTATAAGAGCTCCATATACAACAATTCCATATTCAGATCCACGTGACACTCAGGCAACACAAAGCGCTTAGTCTATAAAGCTTTTACATTTTTTCCTCCTATTTTTTGTCTTTTTACAACAACACTGTTTGCCAACAGATTAACAGTTTAGCACAAAGTATTTGTAATTGCAGAGTGAAGACTAAGTTATTTGCAGTAAAGATAGCAAATCCTCAAGAAATTTATTCTGTTACAGTAACAAACAGTTAACAAAAATAACAGTCCAAAAATCTCATCTTGTTGTTTCGTTGGTTGAACTAAGAATATTTCTAAGGCTGTCTAGGATTACCAGCATGTATTCAATTTCCATCATGCATAAATGCATCAAAAAGTCTTTGCAGGAGTAAAATTTCTTTAAAAGGCAGAAAATGAACCGCCACATCCATATTTTAAGAAATTAAATGGGAAAAAAAAAATAGAGACAAGATTTTGTAGTGCCATGATCGACATACAAAGCAACCTGCATATAACACCAAATAGTACTTCCTTGAAAAGGAAGAGGAAAAATAAAAACCAACCCTGAGACACTATCTGCAGCAAAACCTGTGCACAAGAGAAGAGTAAGCATAATTCACTCGAATGAGCAGAGCAAGGGGATGGGGCAGAGGAGCTGAGTAGTTTTCACCATTCAAAAACTAACTACGAAATTCCTTCAGAACATACTGCCTTCGGAGGCTTTAAGAAAAGGAGGGGGGGGGATTTGATTTGAAAACGAAGTTGTGCTTTTAAACAGTGCCCCCTCCTGTTCAGAAATAAACTGACTTGCTTAGTTGAAGCGCTACACGGACCATACTCATAGCAACAAATGGTCACTCCCTTGTGACCTGTACATGATTTACTTTAACCAGCCAATTTTCAAAAACTTAAACCCATCTCAACCACAAAACTGTCAAAATATATTATATTTAAACTAGTTCTAAGATTACTCTCATCAGCAAAGCCAACTTGTGAGTGAGAACAGACAATTTAGAGCTCAAGAGCACTCAGAAACAGCAGGAACATTGGGAAAAGTCCCAGAAAAACTTGCAACCCTGCAACAACCACTTCAGGGCTGGATACATTCAGTCAGAGCCGTTTGGATAAGAAACTCAGTTTGCTAATCAGGACTTCCAGAACACCATAAAGGAGACAGCATCTGGCTTACCTATGTCTAAACTCTTAACCTACACATGATCCTGGCCGTCCTGCAAAATTACACTGTATTTCATTTTACCATCACTAACAACTTGCAACAGTCCAACATTTAGAAAGAGGCAATTCCACACAAATATTATTCCTGTATTTAAGAAAAACTGCTCGATCTGGATAAGTTATAAAGTAGCATTTTTTCCAAGGAGCATGTCCTGCAGATTTTACATTCTGCTGCAGTACGTGCCTCCTCAGCTGAACCAGTCACTTCCACGTATGTTCCACGAACAAAAAGCATTTCATGTAATAGAGACAAATCTTGATCTTTAAGCTGAGAATTTTGAATGTTTTCAGAATTTCTCACGGATTGTTCCTGCTGTTCTGAAGCACAAAACCAGGGAGGGAAGCAGGTTTGGTTTGCTAGATTATTAAAAACAACTTCCAGCTGTTTGCTTAAAACCCCAAGAATTTCTGTTCTTTAGAGTGAAGATTCAAAAGAATTGAGACCTTTCTGTCATGGCTATGAAGTTTTACTAATGCTGTTGTGGTTTGGGTTTTTTTTTCCTCCAATAGAAAACTCCCAAATCCAGCTTTAAGGTATCACAGCAGCTGGGAAACATACATTATCAAGGAAATATTTGTTAGTGTTTCAAGGATAAAGTCTCCAAAGATTTAGTCCATGAAGTTCATGCTCTATCACATCATACATCCCAGGAGTTTGTTCTGATACATGTCTGTACACTGTCTCCACATACTTGAGCATGCTCTAGCCCAGGTTTTGTTTATATTTATTGCTTTGTGGATGAGAACAGCACACAAAACCCAAGCATAGAAAGAGGGTATCCCCTCTGCTCGATTCCTGTCAGCACTGCAATGTAGAAAAGGAAACATGGGATAAAAAAAAAATGAAGGTTAGCATGAAGGCTCTGAAGAACACAATTAGCTGGAAAAGGAAGTTGTTCGGAAAACATGAGCCTGAAGCCAAAGCAGGTAAGGGGAACTTGTTTGTTGACAAACTGAAGAGGGGAAGACTCTGAACTTGATGAGCTGAGCAATCATGAATAGGATGGAGTAGGAGGAGGGTACAGACCAAGAAGGAAGAGAAACAGATCAGACAAAAGGACCACAAGCCCTGACAAAAAGGCCACAAAGGCATCATGTAGGTGGGATGCTGAGAACAGAAACTACAGTCTGTAGGCCACCAGAAGTGAATAGAAAGGGAGGCTGGGAGGAACCATACAGGACTAGCATTGCTACCGATTAGACTGGATTTCATGGTGATATTGCAACTTAAAGCAAGAAGGCCAAAGAAAATAAGCAGAAAGTAAGGTGATGACACCTCTATATTTTACCTAGCATCCAAAGGAGAAGTAAGTTTAATGCAATACATACAGTTGTATTAAAGATGGCACATATGAACTATTCATGACCATAACCACTGTGATATACTCTGAGGACAGCCCCTGTTGTTAGCTCAACATCAAGCACTAGGAAACAGAAATTCCTAAGCTACAGGCACACAACAACAATATCAAAAGGCATGCACTAATTCAGCATCTGAACCAATTCAAGGATGTGGCAAAAAAACTTAATCCATATCCAGCAAGAGGCTACTATCACTATAACCATAAATGCAAAACGCTGCCAGTGAATGCTGAACCAGCCAGCAACTGGGATAAAGTTGTTCTAGAAGGTGTTTAGGAAAAGGCTGTCTGTGCTGACAATCCATTAGCAACTCTGAGGACTGAAGATGAATGCAAACCACATAATTTTATACAACTCATCTCAAATAAGTCTTTAAAAAAGCAAAAGCACCCCTCCTCCAAAGTGTAACAGCCATGAAAATGGTAAGAATGACAGTTATTTGAGCACACACTCTCTCTAGAATAGCACAAGGGATACAGGACAGTGTAGAGGCAGAGAATTACCACACATTTGGATGATCCCTAAATTTAAGAAAGTTTTAATGTCCAATTTGATTTATTCATACTTGCATTCAATAACTGAAGGA
Source organism: Nestor notabilis (assembly GCF_000696875.1). NCBI lineage: Eukaryota > Metazoa > Chordata > Aves > Psittaciformes > Psittacidae > Nestor > Nestor notabilis. The sequence continues at coordinate 319,645 of NW_009909528.1, forward strand.
GACAAAAAGAAGCCAAGACAGACATCTTGATCACAGCTGCTATACAAGTTATGCTGTAGGATGAAACCGATTCCTTCACATAACTTGTTTATTGATTGCATTCCATACCTATGAAGTTTAAACTTGAGAGGTAATGCAGTTCCAAAAATAAAAACCCGAAACATTCCAGATGATAACCACTCTCATTAATGAGTTAACTAAAGGGATAAGGGAAGTAGTGCCCAGTAATTATTTGTAATTTATTAAATGAATCAGCTATAATGTCTTCAGCACATATACTAACAACAAAAACAAAAATTAAAGTTAGAAAAAACACTCCAGTTCTGACACACTGGACATGTTTATATTCTCACATCTAAAATGTAATACATACTACATGATATTCATTAACAATGACCAACATAACTTTTTTTGTCTGTCAGTTACAATATATAAAATACACCCTTAAAAAAAAAAAAAAGCATACTCAAAACTGGCCAAGTTAAACAGGATAAACCATTCCAATCCTCTGTTCAAAAACCTCAGAACATAATTTGTGTTACATTGTGTAATCATTAACATCCACAAAGCTCCAAAGTCAGAAAGGGCTCCAGAACCAACATATTTCTATTATCTCTTGCACAGCCTGTACGCAGGATGCCAAACGATGGATGAAAACCCACTGCCAAGATGTAAAAGGGGTTGTTGTAACCAAGATAATTTGTCTCAACAATTTTCAACATTTTGGAAGACAACTAGTCCACTTAATTCAACTTTCTATGCCAGCACATCCTTTACATCTTCCTTAATGTGTAGTTTCCATACCCATACCTAGGCATTTTATATACACATAACTTTCTATGGCATTACCAAAAAGCCTTAGATCATGTTCCCAGCCTCTATCTGAAATGTTACATTTGAGTTCACAGAAACCTACTAGATTCAGTGAGTCTCTGTCCATTCCACTTCAGTACCAATCCGGATCTTATATTATTAGCATAGCTCCTGCCTCAAGCACTCCTTGATGTCCTTTCACAATGCAGTTACCTGCTTTCTGCACCAGTCCCTCAAAAAAAAAAAAAAAAACCAGCCAACCAACTCAGATGCCTAGCATCAAATCACCCAAGATGCTGCTTACAGACGAATCTATGCACCCAGACTCCCATTATCTTTAATAGGTATCCACCTCCAAGAACCCAGAAGAAAAAGAAAAGCACTTGAACATCATGAATAGCAAGCAACACGGGTGAGAGGTGCCTTGCAAAAGCAAAGGATTGTCAATTAGGTCCAGAGTTTGCTCCAGAAAAGGAAAGTGAATTAATTCCTACAGGTGATTTGCAAATACTCATTTACCAGTTTGTCCAAAAAGCCTTTTATATTGGATATTCAGATTAAGGAAGCTTCTGAAATTCACCCCTTGCAGAAAATGGCTCTAGTATGGAAACCCCCTAGACTTCTCCATAATAAAAAGTAGTGTACATACCATAAAGATGTTTTAATGCCTTTACCAATCGCCTTTGTTGTTTGTCTAGCCTTATTTGTGATGGAAGAACAAAGCAACAACTAGGGAAGACATGGACCTACACCAGAATAGGGCAGGGGAACTGGTGACAAAGGACACAGAGAAAGCAGATGTATTTAATGCTTTCTTTGCCTCACTTTTTACATAAAGACAGCTCTCAGGAGTCCTAGGTCCCTGAGAATAGAGGGAAAGGCTCCAGCAAGGAAGTCAGTCTCAGTGGAAGAAGTTAGGGAGTATTTACAGAGAACATGCAAAAGTATTCATCCTTGTAGCAAAGGAGGCCAACAGCATTTTGTGGTACATTAGGAAGAGTGTGGAGCCAGTTTGGCACAGATCCATGAAGACAAATAAGAGACTGGAACATCTGACACATGATGAGAGGACAAGACAGATGAGACTCTTCCACCTAAATAAGAGAAAGCTCTGGGGAATCTTAGCAACGTATATAAATATGCAGTGGGAGAGAATGAGCAAGAGGAACCCAGATCCTTTCCAACAACATCCACTGACACAAAAGGCAATGGGCAAGTTATCCTGTACATGGGAAAGCTTTATTACTGTGAGGGTGATCAGACACTGGAACAGGTTGTCCAGAGCAGCTGTAGTAATACTCAAAACACAGCTGAACAGAGTCTTGGGAAACCTGCTGTAGCTGACTATGCTTGACCAGAGAGGTTAGACTAGATGGTCTCAAGAGGTCCTTTCACCTAAACAATTCTACAATTCTGTGAAATTAAGTGGTACCTTTCCTTGGGCCCTCAGTAGAAGTAAGATATTTGTCTATTATCAATAAAATATGAAAGCACTCAAAAGCTGTCACGTGGCATGAACTGAATAACAGATTTACCAAATCAAAGGCCAAGTTACCTCACACATTATAGCATGGATGTCATTTTTATTCTTTTTTCATCATTTACGGGTACAGCAACTCAACAAAAATGCAAAAACCACTTCACAAATTCCAGCTGAGATTACATGCACATGCAAATGCGAAAAACATCCTGGTAACTAGCTACTGACCAACCTAAAACTGTATTTAAACAGAGATTCTCAGCAAGCCCTGAAGCTAATTGCCTTCCTGCTCTTTTCTTCAGACATTTGCCACACAAACATGATAAAAACATCACAGCAGGCTAGAAAGCTATTTGGTTCCTATTAAATAACATCGAAACCCAGCAACTAAAAAGCCAAAGCCATTTATTCCTCAGAAATGCAGAGGCATACCAGATTTGTAACTAAGATTTTAAACTTCTGTGTTTTAATTGTCTTTTAACAGCTGACTTTACAGGCACAGATCCTTTAATTTTTGTGCTTGATCAAGATTTCAGGGAGGGTGTTTATTGTTGGAGTTAAATGACTTTTCAGACTTAAGTTTTTACATGTATGTAGTTATTTATATTCATATCTCTAATTTCTTTTCTCTCTTCCCAGCATTTATAAGTGCCTACAACACTTCTATCATTTAAATTAGCAGGCAATAAACTGTAGCAAAGCAATATAATGTCAATGAACATATAACTGCACAATTCTGAGAGAGATGCTTCAGAGCAGTAAAGACAACCGAGATCAACAGACTGGAAACTTGCAGCATGTATGACTTTTACAACAAGTTGACTGGAATAAAGGAAATAATGAACAAATATACCTGTTATTGAGCAGTACACTATGTGAGGAGCAATCTTCTTAATGTCTTCATAACCGAGCCCCATTTCAGCCAGTTTCCCTGGGACATAGTTTTCCACAAAAACATCAGACACTGCTGCAAGCTGTAGAAAATAATGTATAGTATTTGTTATGGGTTTCCAAAAGTTCAATAAATTCCTCATGAAACTTCATTTCAAAGTCTTCCTAATCAGAATGGGTCCAGTCTTTCTGACATAAGAGAACTTACAAACCTAGAGAGATATTTTTTAGCCTGTTGGACCATGCATCTCTGCAAGCTACATATTAGAGATGCTACACATCTAGGGAGAAGACTGTCAAAATCCTAAAGTGACTAGAGAAATCTAATTATATTATCAGAATCGCATCAATTTCACAAGACTTAATGACAGTTTACAGAACAATGATCACCTCTATACCTGCACTTAGTTTGAGGAAAAGGGAAGAGCAAAAATGCATCTTTATTCTTCATGCTTTCTCCACATTAGATCCAAACAACAGTAATAAATAATGATGCTACTAACTTGATAAAGCAAATTATTAGTACCTTTTGGCTACCTTCTTGTCTGGGTTTTGGGGGCAACGTGGGGTTGGTTTATATTTTTCTTTACAAAAACTCCACACAGAGGAGAATGTGCATACATATTGATGTGTGTGAATAGTTTGCTTTATAGAGAGAGCATGCATGAGACACATTGACCTAACAGCTAAAGGTAGTGGAAGGGAAGGAACGCCACCACCTCCCTGCAAATTGAACCCTGTCAAGTTCTTCATGAATTACTTAAGGCTAAATACTGAGGAGAAAGGTATCCTCAAGGTTCTTTAAATGAACTTCTGACAGTAACTGCTGAGTGATGCTCTAAAGAGATACTTATTACAACAAAAGGACATCAGAGCATGGTGCACATTCCAGCATTGAAGAGAAAACGTAATTTTCTTTCAGGAAGAAATACAAATATTTGGAACGCATTTAACAGTGAAGCAAAAGCATTAGGAAGGAAGGCAGGGCTACAAGTGACAAAGAGTAAACATAAAAAGACCAAAGGATAATTTTGTGGGAGTCATGTAATTAGGAAAGAGCAAACCCTTGGACAAGTATTTCATAGTGCTGTGCCAAAGGAAGAAAAGCAGCCAGGACTCCCAATTAACAGATTTCTTCAACCCACTTGATACTACTGATACTATCAAGGCTGTGCTTTTGTCATAAACCTGAAGACTCTCTACTCCTTTGATTTTGAATGTAGTTCTAGATTCTGACTCTTCTATAAATTCTAGACTGAATTCTTCTCCAATTCTTCTCTAAATTCTAGATTCTTCTACCCCTATAGAATTTATGAGAGGGGGAAAACAATGTATTCTAACCATGCTACCTTCCTTAATAAAAACCAAAAATTAGCACTTGAATAGTTTTCTTTTGTAGGGCTTAAATTCAGGACACAATTCAATTTATGTATGAGTAACCGGTGTCACAAACTTAAATTTCTTCTTGTCATCAATTACTTTACAGACATGAACACTACTTTTCATAGCAACAGATAAATTGCTGAACCACACTTAGTTTTATACACATCAGTTCTATACACATCTGTCCCAATAGGTAGGAGTTCTTACAGTATAGCAACTATAAGAAGTTACTTTGTCACAGGATATCTCATTTAGACAGGTAGTGTGGAAAATATTTAACAGAGTTAGTTCTCACTGACAATTCCATAACATCACATGTTAGGAAGTAATTCTCATATATGCTTGACTATTTCAGTCAAATATATAGTGTGTATAGAGAGAGAGTCAGATATAAGCTAAGGGAAAAAATAATATTGCTGAAACCTTTTGTCTGTACACTTAGTGCCAGCTATCCTATATTAAGCATCCTGCTAGGTCTAGATTTACAGTGGTACAACAGATCTTACCAGTAGGAAAAGGGTGAGAAACCTGGCACTGAGCTCTTGCGTAACAAATGAGGGAGAAGAAACTTGCTGCTTTAAGAATGTGAGATTTGAAATTAACCAGGCACAAAGGTTCTATCTCAAATTCTTAAATCATCAGCCATTCAACTCTGCAATCCTAAACAGGTTCTCCATATTGAAGGCAGGAAGTTATACATTTAAAAGCAAAAATCAAGCAGTAATCTTCCTGCACAAATGTTAAGATAAGAAAAGGGGAACTTCCAGCCCACACATGTGGAATCAGTGGACATTTTATATACAACAGTTTTTCTTTCACCATTTTTAAAGGTCAAATAAAAAGCTAGTCTTATTATGCAAGGCGAACCATTTTAAAAGCCCTTATTTAGAATATGACTAGTTTATTCTAAAACATATTTGTGTCATACCATCCAGAATTATTCCAAACCATGTTCATGCCCAAAACCTTTAGAAGATAAACACACAGCTTCTTATGAATCAATAAATGGTTCTGCTCTGCAAAGAGAAAAAGCACTGCAGAATACTTGGCTTACAAACTTGAAGTATTTCCATATGAAGCGTCTTAAACATAGCTGACAGGGAAGAAAAGAGGTCAGAAGTATCAGAATACTTAATTTCATTTTCATGCAATATTGCCAACAAAAATGCTATTAGACAAATTACACTTATAGCAGGACACATACAATCTTACTGTGAAAAAGTGCTTTGAACTGATACTGAAACAGCCAGTAACAGAAGCCAGCTCACCTTCTTTGATGTGTTAGTACTGCAGGGCTAAAAAACACACCACTAGCAAGTAGGAGATCTGATGTTTCTCAATAAATAAGAAAGGTATGACAAAGGTTTCACACAATGTGAAATGTGATTATTTTTTTAGTGATTTTTTTTCAATAGAGAAAATGGATCCCCCTTAAAAGACTCCAATACTCAAACTGAGTATTTGAACTCTAATACTGAAAAAAAAAAAAAAATCCAGCTACTAAGCCTGACCTACAGGACAGTATTTCTCAGATAGATGCACAGCAACTGAAGTCATGAGTACACTGGGACATTCAAAAATATGCAAACACTGGAGCCCAATGTCTTCTCTTTGTAAACTGCTCAAACTTCATCAGATCAGTACAGCTTAAATCTTTCTAATCAAGCAGTACAGCAAGACCAAATACAGCAACAGTAAAAGGAAAGCACTAGGCTATTAGACCTTTTCCTCACCATATTTAAATTTGAAGCTTCTGATGACATTTTCATGTAAATGTTGAATCTAAAAATCACTAAAAATTACACTGAACATCAACTCCAAAGGCAGAGAGTACAGAGGTTACATATTGTAATTTAACAAATTTACTGCACACGTACCTGTTTTTAATTACCAGGTATCAAACTAATACTTGAAATGCAGAGTTTATTCTTTATTACTCAGGATCAAAACAATACATAACAGGCAGAGTTTGCATGCTATCAAAACCTACCTCTCTGATTAGCTTTGCTCCTTTCAAATCCTTCATGTTGATAGCTATACTCTGGGGATAAAAAAAAAAAAAAAAATATACAACAGTAATTTATGTGAAAGCCCTTCTGGTGATTATCAGCCTCTTCTAAACATAACCAACAGTCAAGTTTCACACTACAGATAAATCGAGTAAGTAAATTTTAACATACACATACCACCTCCCCTGCCAAAAACCAAAATCTGTTGGTAAATCAAGCTGAACTGTGTCACCAATGGATCAGACAAGCACCAAAACAAGTCTGACAGATGTGCAGTCTGTTCACTGCATGTTTGCGCAGCACCTACTACTGCAAGGACACATGGGGATACCAGAAACATTTGTTTCGATGGCAGAAAGCCACTGAACAGCTCAGGCACATCATGAAGCTCCATCTTAAATCCTCAAGTTTCACAAGCTACCCTTAAGCCAACCCAACTGTGGCACAATGCCTACTCTCCTCCAGCTGCAGCTGATGCAGTTCAGATGAGCTGATGGACCTGAAAAAGATTGATCTTTCGAGTAAAATAACCGTTACCTTCATCAAGGCTCATTTTCAGTCAGTTTGCACCAGTATCTGAGGACTGGCAGGACCACTCCTGCTTTCCGAGTTTGCCTCAGCTGACTACAGCAGCATACCAGAGGTCTGCAGCCTTTTGTGTTCACAACTCTTTGGTTTTCTCCTGAAATTTACTTATTATAACTTAAAGCCAATGTACCTATTGCTCCATTATGTATGTTAAGAATCAAAGAAGTGTTATGTCTTCAGTTGTCATTACAGAAAACATAGGCTTATATTCAATACAGCACTCCACTTACCTTTTTATTTCTATTGACACTGAGAAAATAAATACTTTCAGTTCCAGCAAAAGGTGGGCCCCAGGCTCTCGTATCATCACCAGCTCCTGAAAGAAACACCATCACATTTTCATAGTTGGCCAATTTCACACTGCCAACAAATAAGAATTTTTCCTCCAATGTCATATTTAACCACCTGTGGCAAGCAGGATGAAAATCAGTTTAACATACATATTTTAGGATTTTTATGTTTAAAAAATAAACCAAACCCTAAAAGTGAAGGTAATTAAGCAAAGTGGACACAGTGGTTGCTAGTGCTGGGATTACTTTTGGGCTTTAAAATATGCAGCCCCACACCACTAATGTATTCGCAGGTTTTTGGTTGATTGGTTGTGGGTTGGTTTGGAGGTTTGCTTTCTGGGGAGGGGTTTGTTTGCTTCATTGTTGGCTTTGGTGGTTGTTTTTTTTTAACCTAAAGCAGAGATAAGATGCCATTATTTTAGGCAATCTGGACAAGTTTATTTGGAAGCTCTTGCCCTGCATCAAGTCACAAAGTACACCTGGTCAATAAGCTGTTTCTGAAACACTCAAGACACAGCACTGAGATACCACTGATTAGCACCAACTCGTTAAGCTGCATGCTGCCAAACAGCAACAAGAAACACACTCTGTTGCTGGTGCAATTTCCCACCTGCAGCCCTTCCAGAAACGCTCCCACCTTACAAGGCAACATGGCATTAAAGCTGCTGCAGACACTGGTGTCACTGTATCATTCATGCTTAATTTCCAATTTTAAGTTTTTCTTAATTATGATGAAGGCTGGCAATCTATTAAAATTCAAGCTACATTTAAATTCCAATATAATCATCATCCTGAGTGCTAACAAGCATGCACATCCCTGTATCTATTTCAGTATCTAGACTTTATCTATTTAACTTCACCTGAGTGAAAGCTTTCCTTAACAAGGTGTGTTGGATGGGTTTAACACTGTGAAAATTGGTCCATGATGGACCATCCCCAATCACCTGGAGTGGGGGGGCACGGCGGGGAGCCAGCAGGGCCACTCCTCCTGGCACAGGCTGGCCCCCTGCATCGGGACGAATGTGCGTGGGAAAAGGAAGCCAGCAGGGCCACTCCTCAGGATGCAGGCTGACCCCCTGCGTCGGGATGAGTTGGCACTTTTTGGGATATAAAAGGCCCGGGGTTTGAGAAAGATTGAGAAAGAAGAAGAGAGGGAGAGAAGAGTAGGAGAGAAGAGGAGAGGGAGGCGGATCCAACTACCTTTATGGCCAACATTACCTCCGTGAGGACGCCCACCAAGTAGTGCCTGCCACCCCGTTTGCTCTCAATGCACCTCGGAGCTGGCCTCCTGGTCATTGAACAAATGTGTAGGTTGACAAGAATCTGTGCCTAATTTGTCCTTTGCTAGCCTTTAGGTCTGTCTTTCTAGCTTGGGATATCTCTGGATTTTACATCTATTTTAGAGCTTGTAATAAACTTTCTAGTAGTTTTGGGGTGTATACGTGTGGCTTATGTTCCTTCTCCACCCTGAATCCTTCGATCCCTGGAACACGAGGCAACAAAGAAAACTGATACTAGCATAGATCCAGAAACAAGCTGAAAGACCAGTCTTACACAAGATAGCCATTGTCATGTACCTTACTATGGTAACACAAACTCTACAGCCATTTAAAAATCAAATGTGGCAGAAGTTATGCGAACGTATAAATTCCTTATCAACTTTTGTACTGTTTAGTATCTCAAAGAACTATTTTGGTTCAAGCAGGAAGGCATGTTACCACTTCAAGCCATTCAAAAACACATTTCATTAATACTTTCCATGTAGGACACTGTGGCTACTATCCTTTATGCATTAACACCCCTGTGAATGCAGACACCCTCTCACAGAAGAAGTTGATTACGCACATTCTAAAGCGTTTGAAATTCAGATTTCTCTGAATTTATAGTTTAGTTGTATTGTTGATATTGTAGAGTTGAATTGTAAGAGAGGCTGCCCCTCTCCTGCAATCACAAAGCAAAACTATGAGCTGGAATGCAAGTCTCCAAAGCTGTTACTTCATACTTAATCACTGACATTGCTCCATTCCTACTACCTAGATACCTGGAGTAAGAGCACTGTCTCATCTGGTAGTACAACATGGATGCAGCTTCTGCCCTATCAGAAAAGTGAAAATATTTGAAACAATGATGAGTGATTAAGCCATAGGTTGATGTGACAAAACTTTGATTAGACATTCAATGTTTTGTTAAATGTTCAGACATTCAGTATTTGCTATTTAAAATAAAATACAAGGAATGTAGCATCTTTTAGTATCTCAAGTGTGTAATTATCTTCACCAGCTCTCTTCAAGATTAATAATACCAAGAGAGAAACTTAAAACATGGAAACTTAAAGGAGGAAAAAATACGTGACATAATGTGCAGCTGCTATGGCATAATTACATGCCTCACAAGCATAATGATGCATAAAACAAAGCCAAATGCAGGGAATGTTTCTGAAAAAGAAACTGAATGCTTTGCAATTTGTTGTTATTCTTGTATAATCCTACCAACTAAGAAGTGTAGCTATTTCATAAGATTGAAGCATTTTTTACCATTACCCAATCTTCAACTCTTTAAATAAGTGCATGTGCTGAGGGGAACAAGAAAACCATTTAGTTAAGCTAAAAACACAGAAAAGTATTAAAAGTAAATAAATAGTATTTATTTATGAATCTTTAATACTCAGAGTCCAATGAGACTCAGAAGGAGCTACACAAGTTTTTGCATCTGAAAACACACACCCAAAGCCCGTTAATCTCATTTTCAGCACTAGCATGAAGATTTTCATGCAAATTCAGAAACCTCCCTTCTCCAGTTAATTCTACCTATGCAGGAATTATCAGATCCTGGACTTCAAAGACACAACTACCTCACGCAGAAAACAACTCTGTTCACTTCACTACCTGAAACTGTAACAGTGTACTAAAATCCTCCTCAAGAGAAAGTCACCTTATAGTCCACCAGTCAAATACTGCCTGCTCCACTAGACACAAAAGCAGTGCTAATAAACAACGTATATATTTTAAATGCTCAATAGAATCAACTAGGTTGGAAAAGACTTTTCTTCCCTTTATTAATGAAGCTGAAAATGGGAAAAAAAAAACCACCTTGCCCATAATTCTTATGTAACTAACTGGTGGAAGGTTTCACAAGTTTGTCAAATTTTGCATATCAAAGACTACGGTTAAAACTGTTTTAATCCTCTCACCACATCACAAAAATCACCACACACCTAAGCGTTCACAAGCCCAATTTAAGAACTAAAACTCCAAACAATTCAAATGCAATCAATTTAGTTTTGAGTGATGGAGTAAGGCTCTTTAAGTGGTGACTCAGCATTGTTTTATAAATCATTAACTGAAAAAGTTACTGACCTTACACTCTTCAACCTTGTCGCTCTTCTAAATGTACACAGGCTACTTCTGATTAAAACACGCATACACAGAGCACAGGGTTAAGCTTAAAGCAAGCAGATCATACATGTGTAAGCAAACCTACCCCACATTCTTATTATGTGGGGTAATTAAGCTACCCTGCTTAGTAAAACATAAGATATTCTTCTTGCATCTAAAATAGAGAAATAAAAATCTTACCTGGTCTTTCCACTTTGACAACTTCAGCCCCTAGATCTCCTAAATTCATTGTGGCAAAAGGCCCTGCAAGCACCCTGTAATATTAAAAACAATTACTGTTTTCTTGATTTTTCCTATCAGAATATTTGCATCTAAACAGACTACTCCAAATTACAGACTAAACACAAACCTTGTTAAATCAAGAATTTTCACACCATCCAATGGCTTTACATTACTAGCACCTGCCAAGAAACAGAAAACAGAGACTTACTCTTGATTCCCTTCCCTCCCCCATAAGATACGTTTCTCATTGGTAATCCAAAACATTGTTTTTATGACACTCAACCATCATCCTCCCCCACCCTCATCACCAAACAAAGGATAATAAAGCTTTCTGTCTAGGTAGGTTATTCAGAGTATATTACATTAGTAAACCCTTTCAGAATTGGAAAGCCTCATACTTACCATTGCAGAACACCTAGCAATTCTACAATAAAGTTACTTGTTAGTTATGTTTTTACAAGAGCCTTCCACAAACACTCATACAGCTTTTGAAGACTAATCGGAAGAAAGATACAACAAAAGCACAGCAATAAACACCAGAATGACACAAACTGAAACTAACAGGTAGTAGACCAATGTGAAGCACAGTATCCTCACAAAGTGTTTTGACCTGTGTAGAACTGTGTACTTGCAATACACACACAGGAAAAAAAAAAAAAAGGCAGAGTTTATGAACCAAGATACTTATTCTACCTTATGCAAGATAACTGTTAGGAAATCACAATGCTTTCATCCTTCCCTCATCCTTTCCAACCTGACTAGTTCTAAGAAAGAACAGCAGTGGCAATAAGCATCACAGACAGAGAGCAATCTCACAGTCTAGAGCACAGGTTCGCCACCCATCTCTCAGGTGACCTTGGGATACCTGCTGCTCACTCAGTGTCTTTAAGTGGAGGCTGGGGACACTTCGCCATACTGTGTGGATGGTAATTTCCACAAATTTCTAAATTACCATTTAGAAGGTGGTCCCACTCACAAAAAGGTACCTGGCCAATAACACCACAAAAATTACACAATACTAACTCATGTTAAACTGACAGGGAGGAGATTTAGATTAGACATTAGGAAGAAATTCTTCCCTGTGAGGGTGCTGAGGCCCTGGCACAGGGTGCCCAGAGAAGCCATGGCTGCCCCATCCCTGGCAGTGTTCAAGGCCAGGTTGGACACCAGGGCTTGGAGCAACCTGCTCTAGTGGACGGTATCCCTGCATATGATTCTATGATCTCTTTTTGGTGTTTGACCAGGTAAGATTTAAAACATGGGAGCAGAAGGGAGAGAAACACAGAAAAACACAATTAAAGCATAATTTCCTTACAGAACAAGGAAGAAAACAGAACCACAGTCCCTCAAAGCACACAGGGCCGTGTGGTGCATCTCCTGAATCATGGAGCAGCAAAAGCCTGTGTCACCTTCTCCACGCTCCCTCCATCAGTCCTGAGCCAACCTTCAGTCACCCCCATAACTCTCTGTCCTACCTTACTGAATATATGGTAAGAAGGAAATGAAGAGAAAGGAATACATACAATTTAAAACCTATGGAGACAGGAAGCAGTATTGGGAACTCAAGGCTCTGCTAAGAAGTTTTCATTCACTCTGCTGCTCTCTGTGAGATATAACAGGTTTAATTTTGTAACTAGTGCCAGGTAAACATCACATATCCTCCAGCATAACCTCAATTTTATCAGGTTGGCTATATCTGAGAAAACAACCCTATGTTGGTCCGTTAAGGAGCACACCATCTGCCTCACAATGGCATTACTCTATTAACAGAAAACATGGAAGCAGCTTTACTGAGGAGCACAGCTCCCCTAAAAAACCAAGTATCATGTTAGGCAACAAGAAGGGTCTATCTTCCTCTAGTCTTTCTACATCTTGTAAAGCTGTGCTCCTTACTCAACAACTCAATTATTCTCCTCCTAAGCCAGCATTTAGTGTTACTTATGTTTCTCACAGATACACTACCAGAACAACAACTTTGCAGAGCCAGAAGATTCTCTAACTGTGGCCAAGTTGCAGGAATCCATAAAGATATTTCTCAAGGAAGCCTTTAAAGTGTTAAAATTACCCTGCAAATATGCATTTATGCATAACCACGACTGACAAATCCTCACTAATTATTGTATCACTCACATTGTGGTAACATCTAACACTTCGCTCAGGGATTAGAACTATAGTCAGACAGAGGAGTACAACTGTTGTTTCAGAGACAAACAGACCATTATGAATTGCTTAATGCCAATAAATAACATCCATGTCCACAATGAAGAAATGCAAGAAAGAAAAAAGAGATCAAAAGCTTGCATCTGAAAATCCAAAGGGAAAAAAAGGAATCTTGAGTACTCTTAGTCTCTTCAAACTAAAAGAGCAGATATTCAGAAAAGAGAACATTTAGGACCTAGATTTGCATTCTAGCAAGACATTAACTGGCTGAAACAACTACAATTAAAGGCTTGTTGACCATCAAACAGCAGTTTCAGAGAAACAGCAGCTTCAGTACAAGGATCCCAAGTACCAGAGTGCTAACAACCCCATACTGCAAGAACAAAAAGAAGCAAAGAGATCAGAATTGAGCAGTGTTGACCAGAAGCATCTCCAGGTTGTTCCCCCCCACATATCTGAAGTTAAACTTTCCCCACAGTCTGTTTTTTGTTAGAATTCTGGCTCAATAGCCTAAATTTTCCAAAATGTCAACTCATTGTCTTGTGTATTTTTCTTTGATTTATTCCAGTATCTTGATGATTCAAAGAAAAATTCCACTTTCCCAGCTCTAACCATACCTTGTTTGTAAACTCTATTCCCATGATGCCTGAACTTACTGGAAGTTACAGTCATATGAATCTTTTATTTATAACTTTGATGAAGAATAAATATATCCACTCTGCTCTCAGTATGTTTAAACTCAGTAGTTTGTCCCCAGGTTGGTCTAACATAATAACAGTAAACAGTCAAAAGAGAGATAACTCTGTAAAACATAAGTTCCTTTTCACATTCTAGTTCTCTCCCCCACCCCCCCAAAAAACAAAACAAAACAAAACAAAAACAAACCTGCAACTTAACAGTTATAAGTGATAGAAAAGGGCACTGAAAAGAGAGCTGAATTTGTTCAGCTTATGGCAATGCATTGGAACTAGAGGATCTTGAAAGTCCCTTCCAACCAAACCATTCTATGATTCCATGATTTTTTGCACAATTGCAAATTAACAGTGAAGAGATCCCATTCCAATTACACCCAGTTCCAGAAGACATCTCATCCTTAAGTCTATTGTCTCTACTTTGATTGCACAATCAGTATCTTTTAGTTCATACACGCAGCAAGCTAGGATCCAAGTCTATCACTGACATGGATCAACTCGCTATCAATAGGTACACTTCCATTAGGGATGCACTTCACATGTGCATCTTGGGAAACAGGACTTTAAACTTCCTCTGATTCTAATGAAATCAATGCAATTTCAGTATTTTCCTGCGTTTTTAAGCAACAAGAGATCTAAAAGCCAGAGGAAAATGACTTGGTTGCAGCCCGGTTTTATTTTACTTCATTCAAACAAACGCACAACTGTATGAAGTCGAAAGTTTTGTAACCTTTGAAATACCAGGCCTAGAACCGGACAGCAGGCATGCCCCCAGCCTCCCCCATTACCCGTCTCGCTCCCTGCCCTAAACGTTCTCTCTCCATGCCCTACACTAACCAGCGCAGCGCAAAGTCCAGCGGCGGCTGCATTCACCTCAAGCCCGCAGGGAGCTACGCACACAAACCACCCCTCTCACCACCCGCTCCCCTCCACAGGACTCCACGGGCAGCCCGCGCTGCAGCGGTCAGACCGACCCTCCCTCAGGTGCTTCACATGCCGCCATCCCCACCACCAAA
>NW_009909529.1:0-531 GCF_000696875.1 Nestor notabilis
GTTATGTTGGAAAGGGAGTTGGGTTCAGGCGCCATGTCTGGAATAGCAGGGATGGGAGCCGCAGGATTCTTGGTGTCATGATGGGCATCCAGCTGCTGTAGAAGCGACATACAGCTGTCAACAGCAGGCAGTTTAATTCTTTGGCTGTTTTTATGCAAAATTTAATCCCGTTGGGGTATACACCCCAGGTATGACCATTCTCCCAGGCTGCAGCGTGAAGTGCATTTTTCACATCTGGCCTGGTCCGCACTGGTCCAAGGGCTACTACATGAACTATTTCTCATTTAATTTGTTCAAAGGCTTGTTGTTGCTCAGGGCCCCATTTGAAATCATTCTTCTTCCAGGTCACGTGATAGAGAGGGCTTACAATCAGACTGTAATTTGGGATGTGCATTCTCCAGAACCCCATAACACCTAAGAAAGCTTGTGTTTCTTTCTTGTTAGTTGGTGGAAACATTGCTGTCATCTTGTTGATCACATCTGTGGGGATATGGCAACACCCATCTTGCCATTTTATTCCCAAAATTGAAT
>NW_009909530.1:0-6589 GCF_000696875.1 Nestor notabilis
CATAGGAGGCCACCAAATTGGTCAGGAAGGAAATGAAGTGTGATGGCTCTCAGACCTGTTTCCTACCTATCCAGTCACACTGCCATTACCTTGCAGTGCCTGCAAATGCCCAGTTGCCGTAAGCAACTAGACACAAAGACTTATTTTGACTTCAGTATAGTCTGAGTAGATCTCAGTGATATGGGACTTCCTACGCTGTGCTTATTGCACTCAAATGAATCCAGCAGATGTGACATCGTATTTTGCCCAGTATTTAAAGTTCATGATGCAATTTTCTTGAGCTGCTCCCTGTATTACATAGTGCAGAGAAAGCTGATCAGCTAAATATTCACTCAAGAAGCAGTTGCCTATAAACTCTTCTGGAAGATAAAACAAATGCAGGCAAATAGACAAATCCTATCTCCAGCAAACAGCCAGAATAGCTGATTTATATGCTGGGACATTTCTTATGAGTATGCATATACTGAAAGATATTTTATTTCCTTTAAGGCACAGAAGTGCTAAGAAATGGCATAGAAAGAGCAAAAACATCTGACATGTCTGAACCTCTCCTCAGCCCCACACTCTGTCCTATAATTTTTGAGACTGGGGTATACCATGCCAGGTTGAGTTGCATTTTGCAATATTCACTCCAGACCATGTGTTTAATAAGTTATTCTACTGCCTTGAAATTCAATTGCTTACACATCAAACTCCACAGAATTATAGAATCATTTAAGTTGGAAAAGACCTTTAAGCTCATTAAGTCCAACCGTTAAACCATCACTGCCAAGTCCACCACTGAACCATGTCCCTAAGCACCACATCCACTCATCTTTTAAATACTTCCAGGGACGGTGACTCCACCACTTCCCTGGGCAGCCTATTCCAATGCTTGACAACAGTTCTTGAGAAGCACTAGTGTTGTTTACTGGTTTTCTCTTCTCAAAAGCACACGCATGAGTTGCCCTGAGGGTGTCTGCGCATGGTGTAAAACCCAGCCAACATATGAGGAGCATTTCAAGAGCATTCAAAAAATTTTAAACTTAAAATCAAATAAGAGAAAGGTTATATCCTGGAAGTGTCTCTACTGTTGATTTGAAAACAAAATAAAACAACAAACCCCCCCAAACCAAACAAAAGAAAACAAAACAAAAGAAACAAAAAACGTGCAACAAACCCCCAGAAATCACAACTGAAAACACTTATGCAAATACCTATAAAGATTAGGGGCAGCCCTTGGGCTATAGGCAAATTGCCAAAGCAGCCCTCAGCAGTCTGAAGTTTGGGTCTGCCAGTTCAAAAGTGATGCAAAATGCTTGTTCCTCCCCTCAGGCAGCCCTTCCAGGGAGCAGAGGCTTTCTCCCAGCCTGACTCTCATCCCAATGTGGCAGTTCGGAGTGTCTCTTGCCTATCTTCTGTGCCAAGCATAGCTGGAGTCACAGTCCTCTAACCAATAAATGAATATCCAAGCTTTTTACAATACTTCTCTATTTTTCATCAGCAGCTTTTTTCAATTAAGGCATTCGTCTCCCTGTGCTTTGTGTAGCAAGGGCTGACAGTGGTGGAAAGGGCAACCTTGTGAAGAAGGGTCTGGCTTGAGATGCAGCCCTGGACCCAGTTCCTAGCTGCACTTCTGGTTTTTAGTCTTCTGGTACCCTGCATCAGGTCCTTTCCAATGACCCTTGGCTCCAAAGTCAGCAAAGCACTGAAAGATAGGCTTAGCAAATACTAACATCTGCCTGAAGTGCCACTCAGCTGGGCTGGTGTCTGTCTTACATTGCTTGTTTAGGCTTCACCCCCTGTAGCACCTACATACCCATCTATCTGTCCACAACCTAGCAGAAAGGCTTTCTGAAGCAGAAAACGTCAGATTTATAGGAAGTACATACTTCGATCTTGCCTATAGGATTGATATAAAAAAGTGCACATAATTAGAGCTTGATCGTATGTCATTTAACAGCTACATGTTGTTACTCTCATTTTGTTAGCAGCCTGCATTGCTCTAAAAATAGAGGGGCTTTCTATCACTTCCTTTCATTTTTTCTTCGTAGTAAATGCAACTATAAACAATTAATAATTCCAATTAGGTTTTGGTGGTTGGTTTTTTTTTTTGGTAACTCCAGCAGCTGTCTTTTCACAAGGTTTCCTAGGCTGCTGAAGGGGCCAATCAGGTCATATAAATGTACATATTAACAAAGGTTCATTAAGTGACTCTGTCTCTCTAAGCGTCTGGAAAAGAAGCAAAACAGAGATGAGCCTTAGAAGCAAGTGCTCTATGTTCTTTGCTAAATTTCCCATCATACTGAAGGCAGCAGCTTTTTAATAATCTACGTTTAAGATGCAAATGTATGTATTTGATAAGAAAGTCTAACGTATGAATAAAGATTCCAAATTGGTTTATTACTTCTTGATCACTGCTGGCAAGGGGGGAATTACCATGCTAACAGCCTCGTTGAGGAACAGCCATATGCCTGAATTGGAGACAATGCTGAAGTTAGAGTTTAGTGAGATTGAGTTACATGGAGAAAGCTTCATTTAAACTAGCAACTAATTAATGACTTCAGAGGTAACCCTACCAGCAACCACACTGGTTAGAGAGGTGAACCTATTAACAACCTCCTAAGTGCAGTTTCCAATTACTAATCTTTTCAGCAGCTTTAAAGTGTAAGAGAAATTACTTCAAGCCTGTGTTCTCATCACAGGGTCATCTAGTTTCAGTTTCAGTCTGTGCTGCAAAATGATAGTCCTATGGGCAGCCCCTGACAGCCAAGAGACTACTTTATTATTGCCAGAGCTCAGCAAGACAATTACATTTGAAATGCAACAAATATACAGCGGCAGTTCAGATCCTTTCCTCCGATCACAGTGGTTGCTAAAATAGTAGAATAATTGTTCTTACCCCATGTATTTAGCAGGGAGTAAATGGCCTCAGACTGTCCTAGCTCTGACGTACAGGAGGCAAGGTTGTGGGAAGAGATCAAATCTTTTACTAAAGTAACAGACATAGCTGGGAGAAGGGACAATGTGTTAGGCATGCAAGCCTTTGGGAAAGACTAAAAAGCCTGCAGGTTTGCTTAGTTTTTCCAGCTATGCAAAGATATGTAAAGATAGTAATTCTTCTCACAAAATTTGCCTCTTCAGACCACCATGGCTGCTGTTGCACTATTACATGGCTCTACTACAATGGAGTAAAGCTGCAAGAGGGCAGATAGGCAGAGAGAAATGGTCTATGGCCATGTGGCTGCTTGGTTGCTTAGTAATCTGAGACTGTGCCTTGTCTCACTAATTAGTGTGTAATAGCTGTGTATGCTGGCTCACTTTGGGATGCCTTATCAAAGGGGGAGAAAGAACTGGGTTTAATTTAGCTATACAGAGGGACTGCATCTGTTTTCTCAGCCACTGAAGGATTATAATTGTTTCTAGATGACAGCAGGTCACATGCGTGGAGGCTTTTTAATTATAACTGAAATTTCTTTTCAACCTAGGGAAATAATTTAATTTCAACATTACTAATATTATTTTTTGGCTTCTATCTCCCCCAACTCTTTTTGCTTTCTTACTTGCAACATAATTCTTTCCCTTTTCCACATAACTGACAGATTTTCTTTGTTCATACCTGTCACTGTTTTTTCTTTTGATTATGCAACAATTACACAGTTCAGGTTTAAAGGTTATGAAAACTGTGTTTTGGCATTCAACCAGTCTCATCTCTGGAAACATTAGTCAAATATTCTTGTTTAAAATTCTCTCTATGGAAGGAAACATTGCCACCTAGGTATCTGCCTGTATTTCCTTCTTTCTGTCTCAGTGCAAATCTGACCAGGTCTTGCTTTGTGCAATTCAAAATGCTCAGATTTCATGGTATTGTGGGGCTTACAGTTTATTCCATGACTTAAGATGTTATGCTCTCTTCTGGATACCATTCATAACTCACCTGCTCAGTATAAACTTGTTTGCATGTCTTGCACAGTAGAAGATGACAAAATAAAAATGATGCATTAGGAAAACGGTGACATTAAGGAGTACAAGATAGAGAGCCAGGAGAATCCAAGGGAGAAGAATCAGGAAAATAGATGTTCTCTATGCCCAGGCACCATGATAGCCAGGCATAAGGCTGGTGGTTGCCCTTAACACTTTTGACATCTTCTCAATCATCCTATGGAAAGCCTTCACTACCAGCAAAAATAAGGAGTGGGCCAGCCAGCACTAGTGAAACCTGGCCTGTCCAAAGTGAAGAAATGGGCAGTGAGGGAAGTATTCCTATGAATCAAAAAACATTTTGAAACAAACAGGTGAAAGCCAATAATCCTGGAAAATACAAAAGAGATGTATATATATGCCAAATCCCACATACCATAAAGATCTTTTAGACTTTTGCTGCCCAAGCTAGGCTTAAAAGAAAGACTAATGGAGAGCTAAGACTCCAGTGTCATCCAAGAAGGTTACCAAGGATGTGCAAGAGATGAAAAAGAAGGTGTCCCAGCTCACAGATCCTCAACAAATGAGAGACATTGGCACAGAGTCTTGTGACTGTCCTGAGTTCAGCTGTAGCAGTCATTTTCCTCCTTGTTAGTAGCTGGTGCAGTGCTGTGTTTTCTACTTTAGCCTGAGAACAACTCTGGCAACACACTGATGTTTTTAGTCGTTGCTAAGTAATGCTTACTCCAATCAAGGACTCTGAATTTCATTGTCATGCTCTGCCAGGGAGGAGAGGCACGGGAAGCTGGGAGGATGCAGAGACAGGACACCAGACCCAAAGTGGCCAAAGGGGTATTCCATACCACAGTATGTCATGCCCAATATATAAACTGGGGGGAGTTACCCGGAAGGCCCAGATTGCTGCTCAGTTCAGGCTGGATATTGGATGGCAGGCAGTGAGCAATTGTATTGTGCATCACTTGTGTTTATTGTTTTCTTTTCCTTTTCCTCTTTAGTTTTATATTCTTTCCCCTTGTTATTTCCCTTATCATTATTAATATTAGTGGTTGTAGTAGTAGTTTTGTATTATGCAACTTAGATACTGGACTGTTACTTAGTTACTGGACTGTTCTTATCTCAACCCATGGGATTTACATTCTTTCAATTCTCCTCCCCAACCATCTGGGAGCAGCGAGGGGGAAGAACAGGGGAAGTGAGAGAGCGGCTATGTGGTTCTGAGTTACCGACTGGGCTTAAACCACGACAGTTCTTTGTGGTGCCCAACATGGGGCTTGAAGGGTTGAGATAACAACAGATCTGAGCAGTGTGTCTAAATCATGACACTATCCTTATGGTAAATCACTGTCAGATGGGATAACACTTGCTCAACAAATCAAGGTAAACCTGTTGGCCAAGTGTCACCCACTTTTACTCAGTTGGGCAGTCGATCTGCTAGCTGGGGCCTGAATATGATAGTTTACATGGCAGGAACAAAATCACACCACTGGCATTTGAAGACTTGCTCTAAATCTACAATGCAACTCCTGAGGTCCAATGAGCAACAACCTTAGTACAGCAGGGTCTGCTTGCAGACTGTGGTCTGGAAATGCAAGCCAAGAAGTGATGTGGATTTCACATCGAGAACTTTTTAACATGTTTAACAACTGTGAAAGCTGAAAACTATGCACAAAAGGCTAAACATGCCTCAGATGAGCCAGAGAATTAGTTAGGCATGTGGATGAATCAGTAGATAGGACTTTGAAACCAGACCTTACTTCTGAGCTAAGCTCTTGGTTGGAGAGGTTTGGGAGAGCACTAAAACCTGCAAATACAGAATGCATTCCCTCTGCCAGAGGTCACATATGTACTAGACCACCCTCATCTCTTTGGATGACAGCAATTGGAAGGCAGCCAAGAAATAGATCTATCCTCCAGTGCATGCAACTGCCTTTTATACTCAAGAAGAAAGATCACAGGCCTGGGATTGGTAGTATTTGGCAACTTTTTTCCCTCTCTGTAGGTGCTGCACCACAGAGGCTTGCTTACTGCAGGGACAGGATCATCCATCAGGTTCATGGTTCCACTTTCTAGAGTAAAATATGGGAAACTGCAACTGGAACCAGATGTAAGGAAAAGGAGAGGTGCTGCCATTACTGCTAGCCCATCTTAGCTCCCACAGTGCTCCAACTACAAGGCAATGACAAAGACACTTTCAAAAAGTAGAAATTTGTTGTCTTCAAAAGTGGATAATCTGAACAATTGGACAAAAATCAAGATCACCAATGAGCAAAATCTACAGAACCAGGGATGCCAAGGAGAGCACTGCACAGACTGCTCAACCAGTAGTGACAGGATCAATGAACACAGAGGAATACTTGAGGTACAACTTTTCATGATGCTGAAAATATAATTAACTACGTATATTCTATCCAGTGTGTTGCTGGATTGGAGACAAGAGATTAAAAAGAAAAACGACAAGCATTAAACACTCAAGACTGGCTACCACAGTGCTGGGTTCCTCCCCGAAGTAGTGTACATCATGAGGGAAGATAGAGGAGGCAGAAGTGGATGATGCACTGTGAAATCCACATCAGAAATGAGAGCAACAAGACATTTTCTTAAAGAGGGTTGATGTGACATGCTGTTTAAGTGAAAATTATCTACACTTCTTGTAGTGACCTTAGGGAAA
>NW_009909530.1:6620-31613 GCF_000696875.1 Nestor notabilis
AGCACAAATAGAAGACCTAACATCCATTTTACCATCATATATTTTTATTTCTCTGTTAAGGCAAGAAGAGTTACGTGACACATAATTCTGCTGACAGTTGGTAGTCAGCGAATAACAGTGAGTGTCCTGTCTCCAATGCCCACTCTGAAAAGGCTAAAGTGGAAAGGTGACCACCAGGACCCTGGTCTAGCTTTACAGGAGAGATAAATTAGTGAGTGAAGGGACTGATCCTTTATTGTGTCTGCTCATCATCATCAGTGTTTTCTGACCTTCATGTTGCGTAGGAATAAGCAGAAGCATGAAAGATGATGGTACACTCAAACTAGTTTTTCAGATAAGTTTCTTGAAGTTTGGATAGATGAGTATAGTGTTGCCTGGAAGCAGGAAAAAGAAACAAGGAGGCTGAGGCACACATTTACAGTGAATAGCAAGTGATGGCATGAAAATGTAGTCTGTAACTGATTGACTACATAAGGCAAGCTAAGGGAAAGTTGTATGAGGCTATTGAAATTTGAAGTAGTAACCCTGGGATGTACATCTAGCCTGGAGCAGCTGGCCCAAACACAGCCATGTAATCTGGGAAACTGCCTACTTGGAGTTTGCCAGTGTTGTGGTTGAAGCCCAGCCGGTAACTCAGAACTGTGCAGGAACACACTACAGCTGAACCCAGGATAGCCACACAATTTAGTGGAGATTTCAGACAGTTGTGTATATATGTCTACAGTGAATGGTTAAAATGGATACTTAGAAGTGTTGACATGAATATTAAAACACTGGTAAAAGCAAAAATAAAAATAAAAAAAAATCCTGTTATTCCACTAGGTGTTGTGCTCTATGGAAAGTCTCAGGAAGCTTTTAGCAATGAAAGTGGGACAAACTGGGATACGCCCTCCTAGTCTCACCACTGATGATACACAGCATAAGCTGCTATTTTAAACACATAGAAACTAACAAGAAGCAACTAAAAGCTAGTTCATAAAATGCTTCCTTTGGGGTCATCCACATTGTTGTCATCAGTAAAGGAAAAAAACAAGCCTTGGAAACCTAGACAGGTAACGTAGATCATGTAAAGTAAACAGAGTGTGCAAGAACACATTTCTCTGGCTAACATACCCATGTGATGGGTATGTTAGAGAAGTGCATGCCCAAAATAACAAAAATCTGCCAACTATTTTATCTTAGCAATTTTGTGTGGGAGAGCCTCTTAATCAGATGGCAGTGTGCATTGGCTCCCATATGGTAGTACCTCAAACAATAGACTTGTACTTTTCCATCATCAGCCTGCTTTACTCTCTAACATGAATGAGCTGCATCTGATCATGTAAAATCACCTTCTACAAAGTATTCTGTACTGATAGTGTAATGAGATATTTATTTGTGAATATGGAACTCGAAGGGAAAATGTCAACATCCATAATGAATTTTACTACACCATCTGCAGAGCAGGTCAAAGAATAGGGAAAAAAAAAATAAAGTCATCCTTCTGCAAGACAAAATTATATGCTTTCACTGAGCATTATTTTCAAGGACGGATGGTATGGTGTCTTGAGCAGGAGAAAATTCAGTAGTACATTCTGTATTTAGGAGAATAGCAGGCTGGAAGTACTGTCTCGGATTTTAAACAAAAGTGGAAGGGACAAAAAATGGCCAGGTTCTGGGGACATAGAGATTCACCTGTATCTGTAACATCCTCATTGCATAATAAAAACACTTGCTGAAGAGATTCAGGCAGGTCTGGATTTTCCTTTGTTGTTTATCGATCTCCAAGAAATCAGAATTTGCATTTGTATCCCCTGATTCTCAATGCCTTGAGATCCAGGTGATCCTGCATCACTGACACTGAGATTTTAAAAATTACTGTGATTTAATTAAGACAACTGCTTTAAATTAGTTGGTTACCATTGTGTAACTGATAATTTATGAAATTATGAAATGAAAATACTGAGCATCTCAGAATAGCCATCCGTTCAACCTGTCCATCAAGAAAAATGTGTTTGCTAAAAGGAAAGTTAAATTACTGGATTTGAAATAACACCCCAGATCTTTCTGTGAATAGTTGCTCATAAGCAGATATTTGTTTCTATTCAGTACTCAAAAAAAGTTTTTCTTTGACATTGTTAGTGTATATTTTTTTGTTTGAAGATTTTTTAAAATTTGTTTTTATGTTGAAGAAGGATATTGTAGAGAGACACAGTCCAGCATTCCAAGCAACCAACTGAACAAGTGTTAACGTTGCAATCAAGTATTTGGATGGAAGATGCCTTTGGGATCCTGATCTGTCCTGCGGTGCATAATACATGAACACATGACGAAAAGCTGTTTCAGCCTCATATAGGAGTGAAGTCCCGTCTTAGTCACGTATCGGCTTTTCCTTTTTTTTGGCTTGTACCCCTCCCTGTTCTTTCCCATTCCATGCCCTGTAAAATATCTTTACTTCCCCATATGCTCTCAAATTTTCCTTCTTTTTCTATACTGCATGGACATCACCAGTAGTAAAAAGTACAGGTCTCTTTTCTCTGTCTTAGTAAATTTTCTCTCACAGTAGACTCCAGCTGTGAGTTGAAACAAATTGTAGAGAAATTCTCTTCAGCCATTACAGCTATGATAACAACACTCAGTTACTCTGTGGAGATGTCTGTGCATTTATCTAGCAGATAAATAAAGGGGTTAAACTCAGGGCAAACTCTAACAAGTCTTTTATGAGCACATGCAGACTGAATTAAAAAGTCAATAATCACTAGGCAAATAAAAGGTGCGCTTTTGACACCAGAGGATCCAACCTAATTTTCAAGTCTCTCTCCCCACCTTTAGTTATATAGCAGTTTGTCAGTGAAATATACGTAGTTTGTTTGTTTTTTTAACTTGCAGGCAAAATTAAAATACATTTTCCTCTTTCCTTTTGTTCTCTGAAACATAAGAACTATTTTTAGCTAAAGCTTTCTCAAGAAAAAACCCCAAAACACCAGCCTAAGGGCACTTCTGGCAAAAGAAATTGCAACCTGAACTCATTTGCTCTGAAAGCTAAAATGAAGATCTTTTGATGGAATTTGTCAGGCAGCCTTAACTATAAGCAGTGATAACCTGAGCACACCGCAAGTATCTGGATTAATTTTCTTCAGTTATCACCTAATAAACACTTAAATATGCACTGTTTTGGTGTTCTGTGCCTCAGCAAAGTAACTGCTTAAGCATTCAAGCATAATTGATACAGGAAATTAAAGTAACAGAGTTAGATCTGAGCTCAATTCTACTTATAAAAGTAGCTTCCCACCCTACCTTTATTGCAATGGCAATATCTCCACTATAGTTGCCAAGTCATCCCAGTGAAACAGCAGGGTCAGGAAAACAGTGGGCCTTCTATCTTATCTGTTAGCTATTTCCAAGGTACATTTCGGGCCAGAGTCAACATGTAGAAAACAGATAGTGGTTACAAGCTGATGGTCACCTAGAGAGGGAGGTAGAAAAGAAAATCTGGTTGCTGTATGATTAGAGTCCACACATCTAGAAGAAATTCTAGAGAAGTTTAAAACTGCTCTTTAAGAAAGGTGAAAACCTGAAACTGTCCCTGGGCAGAATTTTATTTAATATATAATCCTGCTCTAGGTTTGTTTAAGTTCAATTAAAAATAACATCCTTGGAGGCAAACTTAAATGATTGAGGAATCATTACAAAAGGATAAAACCCTTCTTTCTTATGATGGCTGTTGTAATTCAAGGTTCTGCTAGCCAGTGGGAAATGCTTTCACTCCAATATTTGTTCACGTCTTGGTCAAAACAAAACCTAAACCAAAATACAAAATGTGCAAAGCCGAAATGCAGGATTCCTGAACTTACTTTCATCTATTTTATTATCTCCCTGTCTCCTCTTTGCATGATGTCATCATCTTTGCTACATAGCCCAATTTGATTTCAAACAAAGAAGAGCTTTGTGCTGATAAATGGAATGTTTCAGTCAATCGAAATGTCTTTACTCCTTGATAGAGAAATGTTCAATTCTTCCATAGAAAGCAGTATTTTCAAAAGCCACACATGTTCTGCTGCTGAAATAGACCCTCAGGTAGGCTCTACTTCTTATCTAAAGATACGTGGATAATTAATCTGAAGAAAAAAGTTAGACAGCTATGGCTTGTCTGGACAATCAAAAAAAATCTTAGCAAAACACAATGAAGCTAGTTAGGTTGTCTCTTGCTAGAGGATTAAATGCTGTTGATTATTTCTGAATGTCTTTTGCACATGTTTTCCTATACTTCTTTTTAGTTATTTTCTTCATGATCAAGTTTTAGCTAAAGAAGGCAGTCCTGTCTAAAAAAATCAGTGTTGATTTATTTGGAAGAAAAAGTGATACATAACTGAATCCTGTAAAAGGAAATCTTTGTATATTAGACGTTTGTTGTAGATGGCATGCCAAGCTGAAACTGAAAACCACAGGTATCATTGCCAGTTAGGGCTGAACTCCCCTCTGCCTGGAGAAGGAACATTGTTAAGTCCCCAAAAGAAGCCCACTCTGGAGGTTGAGGGTGGCAGGTCAAGGTTCACCTCAATCTGGCACAGCCTGCATGCATGAATCATGAAAGATTCTGCAGAGGTTTTATTTTAATTCTAAATGAGCAATAGATGCATGTGTGCTGTAAAATCCCAGCTTTCCTGTACTGTAAAATCCCAGCTTTCCTGTCTCACTTCTCCTATAAAATGGGGAAAACACTTCTTCACCTCCCAGTACTTGCTTATCTCCCAGGGATGTTGTAAGGAGAACTACACTAAAGATTACAAGGTGCTGTATGAATGGAGCTATATTGGTATATTAAGAGATAGACAGAAGGACGAATATCATCCCTGAGGAGCAAAAACACCTGCCATTTCTCTGACAGCTACAGAAACTACTGAAACATATTTACTAGCTTAAACAATAGCAGAAGAAAGTTATTAAAGTGGGGAAAGCCGGCCAACAGATAAGCCCAAAGAATCCCTGTTCAAATGCAGGTTTTTATTTGGACTTGTTCCTAGTTTGACATCTTCATATTATTGGGTTTTTTTAACTTTATGAAACATGATCATTCTCTTTTTGTATGAATTGTAGACTTCATGCTGTCTGGCTTTCTGTTGTGGTTTAACCCTCAGCCGAAACCAGGATACTTTGAAATGTAGCATCCACTCAGAGAAACAAGCACTTAGACCCACATGTTGCACAGCAATGGCAGGAAGCCCAGCTCAGAGCCATCAGTGGTATAGTGGTCTTATAGCCACCACTTTGGTTTATACCTGTCAGATGAACTGGGACTGGTGGAAAGCTGGTGGGGAAGCAGGGGGGTCAGCTGCTGGATAACCAACAGCCTCTGGTTAAGCAGAGACTGCCACCAAACCCATGTCATCTACCAAGGACCTTCACAGCTAAAGCCAACATACTTCTACTCATTTGCAGATAGAAGACTGACCCCTGTGGATCAGATTTGCAGTGGATTCAATATGCCCCATAAATCACCTGGAAGTGTCCTGGAACACAATATATGCACTGACCAGTGGTGACATTTGCTGAGGGAAAGCTTTTGGAGAGTCCAGAGTACACAAAGGCAGTGTCTGACCCATGTGCTACACAAAGCAGTTGAAACAGCCAAACACAGTGAACTCCTGACTGAACGAGGATTATTCACAGACATTATTTTGTGTCTAGTGGAATGAAAACATTTGAGTCAATCGCAAACTGTTGGTGGTGAATGTATTTATCTATTTCTAAAAAGGAAATCAGAGCAATTTTTTCACTGGCTCAGTAGTTTCTTAGTGATAACTGCAGTTTCCTGACATCTGTCCTCACTATTTTTCTTCCCATCCCTGAGAAGAAAAAGGCTGACGTGGGAGTTATTTACAAGTGTATACAGGTGTATCTTAGCATCCAGGAGAGAAACTGGAAGAAGTGGAGAGCTCAGTGATTCACTGATCCTGTCTCTAGCATCTGTCACATCTATTCTGAACAGATATTCTATATAACACGTACAGAATCTGACCATAAAAAGTATGTCCTTTATATCACATCTCTGATGCACTGCTTTATGTTTTTATTACAGTATTTCACGCAGAGAAAACTGGAGTGTTATTCGGTGAATTCCAACAACAGGAGTATGATTCAAGCTCCTGCAATACTTAGAGATCATCATTTTAATTAGTAAATAATTTAGACAAACGGCATCTTATTCTTGCAAACATCACATTGTGAAGAGTAGTGATGTTTAATATGTACTGTGCTATATCTATCAGGCCAATGCACAGCCCCATATATGAACATTAAAAAATATAAGCAAAACATCTCAAGTCAACACCATTTCTCAGTTTGCAATAACGAATATCTATCCAGCTGTTGACCCCAATCACAAGTAAAATTGGTAAAGCACATTTAACACTTGATCCCAAAGGCTGAGATATGTGTGATGCAAGGTGTAGACTTGGACAACTTTTACATCATCTTGCTTCTTGCAGAACATAGTTTAAACTACTACACTAAAAGCATATTAGGAAAACACTATGAGCCTCCAAAGCACTCTTTCTTTCTTTTCATGATGAAAATATGAACCATGATGTCTGCTGCCAAATAACTACGCCCAGTCTTAACAAAAGAGGAAGATCCATTTCCTCCACTTGTTTCATATCCTTGGACTGGAGGTAAAATAGAGATAGACTTTGGTGATTCTACATTAGCATTTCAAACCAGGAGAGTGCTTTTGAAGTGAATACTCCCATCTTCCCTACTTATGTGTACTCTAGTTTACACTACAGAGCAGCATTGGAGTATGCTAACCAAACTGTCTTCAGAGAAAACTAAAACAGAAGAACTACAAGACTCTACCTAATGTATCCCCGATGCTAACAGGTCTTCTAGGCTTGCTATTGAGTCTTTCATTATTCAGTCACTTTATCTACCTGTTGAAGACTGGTCTTTTAATTTTCCTTGAGAATATCTATTCCCAAGGAGCTCTGTGGGCTGCTGAGGGCATGTTTGGAATCTCTGTTCTTTAGAGGAGAATGCTCATTGTGGTATTTCACTCTTCTGGAGGCTCTCCCCCAGCTGAGTCCCAGGATCCTTGCACAGCTATGTTAATGTAAATGCATTTCACATGCTGCATTTTAAATGTGACTTTTGCATGAAGGTGACCTAAGCTTTAGCAGTCAGCTCTGCTTATATCTGTCTGCACTGATTATGGGTACAAGAAAAGCATTAGAATGTGTCAAAATGGCTGTATGTTTACAAAAACTAAAAGCAATCTAGGTAGTCAGCAGTGGAAAAGGAAAGTAATAATCACTGTGAGCTGGTACTTCACTATTTCTTTCCTTCTGTGCTCCAGTTTCTAGAACTAATTTGCATTCTCACGTAGTGCTAAGACCTTTGGTTTCATGAAGAAAAAAAAAACCCCACAGATTTCTAACACAAATGCTTTTTCACCTCCTCAGCTACTGTGTGGAGGAAAGAAACCCTCTCACTCTGTACCTCCAGGCCTGAGTTCCAACCTCAGGAACTGTAGACTCTGATCAAAACTTACTTTAATGGAAAATTGAGAGTTGACTCTTACCAGTGTGATGCTAGCCAAACACATCCCTATTAATTACAGAGCAGGTGTGCTGTGCTCATTTTAGGCTCCCCAGTACAAGACAGACGTTGAAATGTTGGTTTGAGTCCAGAAGGCCATTTAAAATGACAAGTCACGTCATAGAGCACCTTATGTTAGGAGAGATGTTATGAACTGGGTTTGTTCAGCCTTAGGAAGAGAAGGCTGAGAAAGTTTCTTATTTCTGCCTTTAATTCTCTAATAGAAGGTCATAGAAAAGAGAAAAATTACTCTTCTCAGAAGACCACAGCTAAGAGACAGTATGACACAGTTACAATTTGTTAAAAGGAAAACAATGATTAGATATTAGGATTAATTTTGTAAATTTTTTTTTATGATGAAGGTGATTAACCATTGGAATAGGAGCCCAGAGAGGATGTGAAATCTCAATAATTAAAGATGTTCAAAAACTGACAGAGAGAAAAGCTCTAAGCAACCTGATTAAGCATAACAATTAAACCTACCTTCAAAACTGAACCTGCTTTGAACAGAAAATAGGATCAGAAGACCACGAGAAGTTCCAAGCTTCCATCCAAACTAAAATATGTTATGACTTTTGGATTCTGCTTTTTTTTTTTTTACACTGCTAAACCAAGGGAGCAACTGGCAGTGAGAGAATTCCTGGGCTTAGGTGGATTTAGAAACCTGGTCACTTTCCAAACCAGTGACATACCCTCCGAAGACAACATAAAACAAGCACTAACATCAAAAAAATTGAAAGAAAGGCAACTAGATATGAATAATGAATGGAAACACTACTGTACCAGTGTGCACCATGAAATACAGCTGCTGCAGTCATTTCAAAGTCTTCAAGATAACAGTAAAAGCAATTACTTGGACAACATCACATTGCCCTATATCATTAATATGCCTGTTGTGTTCCCCTCATGCACTAATCCAGCACAAGGAAGGTCTTTTTGTAAAACGGATTTGCTGATTCTGCTGTTGCTGATCTAATGACATTGTTTGGCATCTATCCCTGGTCTACTAAGTGGATGCAAGTTGTTATTTTGCAGCTCACAAGCAGATCCAGTGAGAGCAGACAAAAATTTCTGGTTTGTTTTGTGACTTTTCACTACTGTCACTGCGGTGAATGCCTTGTCATGTTCATACAGTGCTTGTGTCCCCAAGGACTGCAGAGTGGTTACCATTCATAAACCTCACGTGAGGTTACTCTGGCCCCATCTGGAGCGAAAGGACTCAGTCACAGCAGAGACATCTGTGACACTCATCACTGAGTAGAGGGGTGTTTGTTTCTGTCTCATGCCCTCATTTGTATCAAAACCATAGCCTGTCCCTACACCTGTAAACAAGAGGTCTTGCTACCTTTCACTAAAAGGCACTTTGCACTCAGCCTTGCAGGGTAATTCCCCATCCTAGACCTGTACTTTTCTACAGTCTAGGGTGACAGAGAGTGTTTTTTTAAAGGGGAAAGACTATCAGTTGTTACATTGAACATCTCTTTAACACAGGTTTTATGAGACAACAAGCGCAACTGAATATAATATTTTCTCATGCATTGTAAACACTAGGAGATGGTTATGAGATTCTCAGCATTCATAGTTCTTTGAAATTACTCTTAATTAAAATATACTAGCAAATCTTGGTAATTTATGAGTCGATATGTTACAAGACAGAGCCAGGAAATTATTTCTGGTTTCCTTCCCTTTCATTCTGACTTCAAATCATGGTTGCAGTGCTCTTTAGCACACACTTTATTTAGGTTTACACCAACTGATTCCAAATCCTTAATTAAGAGTATTCTTTTTTCCTAATTTTAAAATATGCAGGATTTTAAAGTATAACAAATTATTAAGAAATTAATTCAAGTCGTTTATAAATTATTAATACAGGCTAATAGCAAAAATGTAATAATGATTAGAGATGTCAGTACATGTTGTGGGATCGTTTCAAAAGTGCATTCTACCAGCTCATTGAAACAAAATATTCAAGAAATAAAACCATCCCTGCATAATTTGTACTCTGCAAACCTTGTTCTAGTACTAGACAGAGGTGACATTCTGATGTAAATAAATCCTTAGTAACATCCATTTGTAATTCTAATAGTACTGAACAGGTTGCTTGGCAAACAGAGAACAGTGTAGGCTCTTTAACATCCAACTGATTTTCTCATTGGCATAAGAAAGGTTTCTAGTTAAGACACAGTTTCACATGCTCTGTGGCCTCGGGAAGAGGAAACATCTTGGTTTGTCTGCCTCCAACTGGTACTACAGTCGAATCACCCAAAACCGACAAGTTTGGTCCTTGCATGAGAGGACAAGAACACTGCTCTTCTCAAGCTCACAGAAGCTTGACAGAAAAAACATAAGAACAATTTCAGATCACGATTTTTTTGTTTATTTATTTATTTTTTATCTGCCTCAGAATAAGAAGCAGTCTAAGACACACATGTCCAGTCTTCCACCTGAATTTCTGCCCATATTTCTGTGCATTTTTTGGCACAGGATCCAAGTGCTTTCACTAAAGTATTCACTAAAGTAGTGCATTCATTAAAGTATTTGTTTTCCTTTTCTCCTCATGGTACACTAAAATATTATATCCATCTGGGGAAAACTGAAGCACATATGGGATGTTTGTGGAAAAGAGGGACTGACCAGTTCCTTATACTCCACTGACACAGCTGACATGTCAGTTTATCCTTACACCTGGAAAGATACTTAAATTTTATTCCTAAAGAGTGAAGAATTTCTGTGAGCTTATTTCTTTTAAAACCTCTTTTCCAATCCACCATTTGGCTTATCTCCAACATATTTCACATTTGAGATGTTGGTTTCCAGTGTACAGCTATAAACTAGAGGGAAAAAACACCACTTGCATATTTTTAAGCACAGATTGCAGAGAGTTTCAACATACCGATTGTTCAGGATGATGAATCGTATTAAGTCTGGAGTTTGCTAGGCTGCATTGCACTTATTTAATATGACATCCAGTACCTGGGATGTGGCAATCTGATGCAACACATCACAGCTCACTGAAACATCACATCACACCACCAGAGACACCTGAGATAATGTGGTTATATTTGGATGCCTTTTTAAAAGGAGTTTTTAAGCTTTAATTTCTTTTCTGTTAGTACTTTATCACTGATTCCAGGAGGCTGAAAAAGTAGCTCGGTGACTATGTCCACCTCTCTCATTTCCTCTACAAAGCAGTCCTGAATTTAACCATTGACATACTAGACTTCCTATGCAGCTTTACTTTTGTGCTTTAACATTTAGCAGACAAAAATCAGTGACCAGCCCTGCCAGGTTATTTACAAGAGAGAAAATAGAGCTCCATCCTGTCAGTGGGCAACGTAAAGAAAATAGGTTGAAAATAGCAGCTAAAGAAGATCTGGGGTTTGAACACACCAGTAAAAGTAACTGAATTGCAGATGTGTGATGGGTTACCAGCTGTCATCTATGCAGTTTCTCATGCCATTGAAAGAAATTAATGTAGTATTTTCCATTGTGACTGGGATAGGTTAGAAAGATGTACATCAAGCTGAGGAGAAGATTTCAGATAATCTCTTAAATTTTGTAATTAGATCACATTGGACTGGATACTTGCAGCCCCTGTACCCTGAGATTCTGATTCAACTGAGTCTTTGTATTGACTTAATTGGGATCCGGATGTCTGAAACGTTGACAATGACTGAGAATGCCCCTCAAACAAGTACATTGGTGCTCCAGTTGTTCAGTTGCATCAAATACATAGAACAAATTTTCCAGCATCCTTTCTTCATTTTTTTTTCTTTTTGACTTTCATTTCCTGTAAAAACACTAATAACATTTTTTCTTCATTAACTTTCCTAAAACTCCAAAGTTACCTTTGCCATAAAGGAACATGCAAAGTTTAAACTTCTGCAACTGGTTTCTTAGAAAACACCTTTGTGAATGGCAGCAGATCACCCACAGGAGGATCTCTGGAAAAATAGTGGCATTTTAAGTGTTGTCATCAAACTTCTTCAGCCCATTAAGTTGTGTAATTTTGCATATAATCTCTAGTA
The DNA here is from genome assembly GCF_000696875.1 of Nestor notabilis. Classification (NCBI taxonomy): domain Eukaryota; kingdom Metazoa; phylum Chordata; class Aves; order Psittaciformes; family Psittacidae; genus Nestor; species Nestor notabilis. Next base: position 18,221 of record NW_009909530.1, read on the forward strand.
TACTTAACAGAGGAGGGAAGCACCTGGACAAGGAATGATAAATATAAATCAACAGATAATGATATTCCTCTTTCAGTCACACTTATTACCAAAAGCATCAGAGTCTTTATGCTTATCCATCTAGAATAATATCTGCCTGAACAGATATGGCTGGCAGTAATTACAGGATACACAATGATGAATTTGGAGTTGAAGAATTTTCCCTATTTAAAAAATGCTAAAAGCAGAGAGGTAGAAGGATATTTTCCTCTTTGTTTACTTCTCTTATTTTTTATTTGCTTGCCTGTGTCCCTTCTCTTTTCATTTTCAGTAATTTGGAGAGGTGACAGCTCTGTGCTTCTGCTACTGTCTGGCCTAATGATGCAGTTTGCATTTTTGTATTCTACCTTCTCTTTGATATGCAGAGATCCAATCAACACAACAGAATTGATCAGAACTGATGCCAAGAAATAGAGATTCTCCAAATTTCTACTTGTAGTCTTCAGTAATGGCCTTGTCTGTGGAGGGCGAAAGTGTCTAAAGGATCATGTATGCTACTAAGGCACTTAATATTCCTTATTATAAACACAGCAGGGTCTTTCTTTCTATAAATGTTCCCAGTCATTACTACTATTTTATTTTTTTATTTTTAAATATAAAACTCTCATTCTTCCTGTCTACAGAATGAGACATGAACTAATGGTGCTTTGTAAAGAAGTTCAGTCTCGCTGACACAGGAGTGATCAAAACTTAACAATGTGTCAGATTCTGTTATCTTTGCTGACATTTCCAAGAGTTGCTACTAGCGATGTAATTCTGGATGTGGATTCACTTATGGTTCTTCTAAATGCTGTTTAAGATACTGTATTAAAAAGGCAATCCAAAGAGAAGCTGCTTTCTACTTTTAAATACATCCTTAAACTACACCAAAGGAGTTGCAACTCTCAAAAGTGGATCTGAATATGGCCCTAAGCATTTTTAACAGCTATATACCAAGTCAAGGCTTGATCCTCTATGCTCTGTGCTGCCAAACCTCCCACACAGCTGCCTCTTTCATGAAAGCTTAGTCATAAGAGCAGGAGAATAGCCCAAATACTCAGTGTTACAGCAGTGGAAGGCAACAGCAAACCCTAAACAAAAATTAGTCTGGATAGGTACCAAATCCACCATTTCTATAAATTGCCTGAATTCTGTCCTCTCCTCACTGTGTAATATCATATATCTATGTTGCATTGATGTCTTATGATAGAGGCAAATTACCAAAAGAATCAGTATGAAACAGAGTTTATTTGGATTAGAATCCAAGCCTACAGCAGTTACAGACATTAACCACAAAATGCCCTCTAGCCCAACTGAATGTACACTTTCAAAGATTACCTCGAGTTCATTCTTACTTACTGGAAACTCATTCGTATGGTGCAAGAGACAATGCTAGATATTATATGTGTCATACAGGAGGTTACTATCAATACTTACAACTGGAATTGAGAGGTAATGCTAAAGGCTTCATAGAAATTCAGAATGAGATAAATGAGTAAAAATCACATTTTTCAGAGTATAATGAAGGCTTCAGGGCTCATTCTGAGTTCACTGTCGTCATATAATGCTGCAAAGGCATTGGCACTGGAGAAGCTATACTAGATATACACTGTTGTAACTGATATCCAAATTGCAGTTTTTCAATATTAATTAAATTGTATGACAATGTGAAAGGACATAATCATCACAATGTGAGGCTTTATTGTGGCTGTTTCTTAAGGGAGGAGGACACAGCAGACCTAATGAAGGAAAGGAATGAGATTTTCTGATTCAGGTATAATTCTGCTGTTTTAATTCCCTCCCCATTGCGCACCCGAAAAGATCCAAGCCAGAAGATTTCTCCACAAAACCCCACAGAAAATATGAAACTCTGTGGGAAAGCATCATAAATAAGTTTTTAAAGACATTTAACTTTTTTTCTACTTCAACTTTCTTTCCCCCCCAGTGGAAATATTCATAACATGCTGGTTCTGGTGTTTTCCCAGAGTAGATGGTACTTCGTGCATACCTTTCCCATGGTGTTAAGCTGCACATGTTGAAATAGCTGCTGAAACTTGTTTTACCACTGTGCATAAAGCATTATTCACAATCCTAGCAACAGCCATGTGCAAGATAGGAAAGCGCATGGAGACCTGATCTGAGGCACATGTGGGGATTGCAAACATCACTTAGACCCACTGTGTTTTAATTTTTTTTTCATGTATGGAGGGGCTGGAGTGTGTAAAGCATCAGTCCCCAGCGAGGAGAGGAAGGATATTGCCTAGGAGGGATAGCCACCTCCTACACTCTGTGCTTCCAACATGTGGTGACAAATCTTCAGATTTTTCTTTCTTAGGAAACATTCAGCTTCTTTACCAAAAGGGTGGTCAAACACTGGGAACAGGTTTCCCAGAGAGGTGGTTTACAGGCCCCAAGCCTATCAGTATTTAAGAGGCATTCAGACACTGTCTTTAGCAACATGCTTCGACTTTGGGTCAGATCTGAATTGGTCAGGCAGTTGGTCTAGATGGCTGTTGTAGGTCCCTTCCAACTGAAATAGCCTATTTTGTTATAGTCTCTGACACTTCACCATGGTGTTTCTGTAGCTGGAACAAACCACACTTCATCTTTGGGTGCAGCATGTTGAGAAGCCTTGGAAGAGCTCCAGTTCCCATCCATGGCAGGCTCAGCTGTGTAACTTCTACAGGAAAGGAGCAGTTCTCTGCTCTCTCATTGCAGCTACTCTGTCACCATAACCAGTATCAGACATTTTCGATGCAATCCATCTTGCTGAAAGCTAGGTAACTGCAATAAAGATGTTTAACCCACGCTTATTGTCCTGAGCTCTCATTGCAGCCAAATAATTTTTGGTCAATATATTCAGGAGAGTTAAGGTGTGATTCATACAATGAAATGCAGGTGCCTGCTCTGAGACGAGCAGAATCACTGACTGTCCTCTTTGAATTGATGAGGTGAGACCTCAGAAAAGTAGCTGTGATGTAGACAACTCTATTATAGGTACCCACAAACAGATGAGCTAAGTCTGCAACTGCAGTCAGCAGAAAGCATTGTAGAACAAGCTTTTTATGGGAGTCTAAAGCACAGCAGTGCCCTCTATCATGCTTTCATTTGGAAATCACAGCTTTTTGGTTCAGGAGTTTTTAACCTTAAAACTGGTAAGAAAAAAGTGACTCTTTCAGAACCATTTATGTTATATTATAGTAAAAATCAACAATGAAAAACGTCATTAAATACAAACCTTCCTCCTTCAGGGCATAATTCAGTATAAGCCATTTTCCATTTTCTCACTGATAAATCCCTCTATTCAACTACCTACAGAGAGAAGAGACCATCTAGACATCACCCTATGTGTTCTTCCCTCTAGGACTCTCTTCCTTGTCACTGTGTGGAATCACATACATCCTCCTACAATAAGGAAAATTTTGCCCTTATAGAGACTGCATGAGGTATCTCACTTGGTGTCCTGGGTTCAGCTACAGCAGTCATTTTTCTCCTTCTTAGTAGCTGGGGCAGTGCTGTGGGTTTGGCTTTCCGCCTGGGAACAACGTTGGTAACACCGATGTTTTTAGTTGTTGCTCAGTAATGTTTACTCTGACCAAGGACTTTCTCAGTCTCATGCTCTGCCAGGGAGGAGGAGAAGCCGGGAGGAAGCAGAGGCAGGACACCTGACCCAAACTGGCCAAAGGGGGATTCCATACCACAGCACATCATGCCCAGTATAGAAACTGGGGGGAGTCACCCGGAAGGCCCAGATCGCTGCTCGGGTCGGGCTGGGTATCAGTCGGCGGGGGATGAGCTGTTGTGTCCTCTCCCCTTGTTATTCCTCTTATCGTTATTATTGGTAGCAGTAGTGGTTTGTATTATACCTTAGTTACTGGAGAGCTGTTATCTCAACTCGTGGGAGTTACATTCCTTCGATTCTCCTCCCCATCCCTCTGGGAGTGGGGGAAGGAAGAAGGGCGGGGAGTGAGTGAGCAACTGCGTGGTTCCGGGTTGCCGACTGGGCTTAAACCATGACAGTTTCTTGTGGTGCCCAACGTGAGGCACCTTGGTTCTGGCTAGCATTGAGGATTTGAGTAGGAGGACCTGTGGTTCCTTGTAAGAGACACCTCTGAAGTCCTCTCCAATAGTCCCAGGCTTCAGGGCCAGTGAGCAGAGCTGCCTGGTTGTGAGGGACAGTCACCCACCAAGGGGACAGGCAGCACTCCAGGACACCTGGGTGTCCATTGCTGCTGGTGATGCCAGTGACCTCCTGTGCAGCCCTGCACCATCTACCCCCTCCCCAGAGGATGGGAACAACAGCTGCTTTCTTTGCACAGAGCTCCCTAGAGGAGCGCAATTAATGAGGCTCCATTAAATGGGAGCTGTGGCTTTCCATAGAGCACCATCCTTTGCGGGTCTCCAGTCATGCCAGCTCATGCCAGTCTCTGCCAGCTCAGCCTGGCAGGGAGTTGCACCACAAATGTGTGCACGGGGCAGTGCCCTGCCCACAACCTGTGCAGGTCACCTTGAGCACTGCAGGTGACCAGGAAACCCAGGCTTCTAGCTGAGCAAGAGCATGTCCTTCAGATGCCTCCTTCTAGTTGTTCAGGCTGTTCTGCAGGGCTAGGAGCCCCACAGATCCCTCAGCTGCTCAGGCTTCCGCTTTCTTGTGACTCAGTACCCTGGGGATAGCCCTTTCTTTAGAGGTGCTCCAGCAGAAAGAAGGGGCTTGCAAGAGGCACTTGCTGTAGCCTGTTATGTCCCCCAGCTCTGCTAGATAGTAAAGAGAAGGTGGCTGCAGACCTGAGTGCTCTGTGGCATCTCATGAGCATCTCACCTCCTTTCCTTCCCTTCTCGTCTTGCCCTAAGTAATGGCATGGAGCAGGAAGATGTCCCTCTGTGCTTTTCATTCATTTGTGTTTGCCCATATGTCTTCCCTTGCAGCCAATGTGAACAACAGTGCAATTTTTTATTTTTTTTTGTCATTAGAGTGCTAAAAGATTACTTTCATTCTGCTAATTTCCTCAACCTCTGCAAAATCCTGGCACTGATAATATTTTCTGTTGGGTTTAGGAATAAATTAGTTGCCTCTAAATGAAGGATGGCTCTGACTGATCTCCACTAAAGCAAGATTTACCTGCAGATTTATTACAGCTTTGCCTTTTTGTTTCCCCATGGGAAAGTTCACAAATGATGCAGCAATCTTATTCCACTAATACTGTGCTTAAACACATTTCACAGATTATTTGGTATTCTGGATGTTCTTCTTTGTGTGAAGTGAAAAAATAGCCAGTTAGTAAATCCAGACTGAATTTTCAAATAGCATGACAGTGAATGTTTAACAAAACAGATCTTGCTTGCATCTCATTCAGACAATAACCACCTGGAAAGTACCTGCACTGCAATAAATACCTTAATGTGAGGATTGCAAAGCAAGAGGAAAGGGTGAATCTCATTGCTGTGACTGTTACTTGCATTTTATTGGTGGGTAATTTGAGGCACACTGGTTCAGTGAGTTACCCCAAGCCATGATGAAATAAATAAGTGCAAGAATCTTAATCCTTGATTCTCTGCTTCAGAAGGTTGCTTTCCAGATTTCTGGCCTCTCTGGGAAGATGAAATTGTGGCCATACCTACAGCACCTGGCAATCAGTAGAAGCATAGTGAACCCAGGGTTTGTCCACACACTACTGTGGCCACTCCATCAGGAGCAGCCAAGCTGTGCCAGTGTGGTGCTGTGCACCAGTGAGTGAACTCAGCTTCTCAGCAAGGCTAAAGGGCTTGGTACTAGCCTGGGGACCATGTTTCCAGCTCAACACTAATGCAGTCTCTGCCAGTGCCCTGGCTACTTTGGAGACATCTGGTTTGCGCTGTGGGCTTCATTTCAAAGGCGTTTTCAAGCTCCAGAACTGCTGCCTAGACTATGTCCCTCTCCACATCAAGGTTAAAAAATATGTGATGTCTTGCTGCTTTTTGTGGTCCTCAGTAGATCACAGCAGATTCAGTTCCCAAACAGGGCCCATCATTTCCAGTCTTTGATGACGGTATTTACAATAATGTGATTAGGAAAGAGGGCGGTCTTAAAATATGACTATAGCTGGAGCCATTACTTTAGAATGTTAAGTCTTCAACAGTTGGAATATTTGGCTTGAAAGACCAAAATCTTTCCGTTTCAATTGCAATACTTCCTGGGGTGTAAGCAACAAACTCAGTGCTCTTTTCTTCTTCTTTCCAGCTTCAGAGCCAGTAAGCTCAAACAAATAAAAAATGCTGGATTTAGTTCCTGCAACCTTCCAGCTAAAACTGATGGTTTGTGCATGGCTTTAATCATGGTACTTTCCAGCTCCCAGTTTCTGTTTCATTTATTAGTCATCTTTCTGTATTGTAAGTAGCTTCAAGCTGTAATATTACTTGTGGAGAATGAAAATAAAAAGCTTAGTCCACACAGAATAGTGTTCCTGTACAGCTTTTGTGGAGACTACATGGGGGTATTAGGCTTTTTAACACTAAAATGCTGATGCCTTGGGAAAGAATGGAACCTTTACTCTCTGTGAAATACAAAGGGCCTGATCCCGATCTTATTTATAATGAAGCAAATTAATAGTGACTGACAGGAACTCAGGAATTGCTGCACCATTTCAAGCCAGGAATACAGCTCTTGCAGTGCTGTCTATGACCCTGGCCAGCAACAGTTACATTAGAGAACCTGACAAGAAAGGCTTTAAAAACAATTACAGCATGACCTGCCTATAGAGAAGACTCCTTCTTAACTTCCAGTTCAAAGGTTAGATTGTGCCTTGAAATGTGAGTATCTGTATCCATCTCTAAAGACTCAGGTTACTTTTAGTCATTGTCATTTTAACTTCATTTTCTTCCATACAGATTCTTTAATTTTGGTGAAATCATGGTATTACATCATAGTGGCCATAAAGTCCCGTATTAATCTCATGAGCCTGACAGAAACTGTGTATGACCTGACACATGAGATCTGAATGGAAAAGCAAACAAAGGACTTCCAGGAAAGCAAACGTGCCCTTATTCACTCCCTAGGTTAGGCAGGCTTTGTTTTACATGTGCATGGGGACACACTTGTTGTGAACATAGCAAGATTGATCATATAGTGAACATCTGGAATTCATGCAAATCCCTCCTCAATCAAACACTAAACCCCATTTTATCGAGTTTTGCCAGCTGTGTTAAAACACATCTGACATCATATCTTCACTCCAGCTGCCCTTGTGCCCAAAGGTCTCTCCTTCCCCAGAGAGACACACTGTCTGTCTCTACTGAGGCAATCTGGAGGAAGAACAAGGGAGAGGAACCTCCTCCTGTACAAAGGAAAACCAAGCTGATCATAAAACTTGTTCCCTTACAAGCAGCTGGGAAAAGTCACATACAAATCATGGCAGTTTGATTTTGAAGAGACTTTTGTGAACATTTCCTTAAGCTTCGAGTCACATGGATTTAAACTGTGTTTTGTTCTATGACTGTCTTTGAATGATTCACAGTATTAAGAAAGTACCTTGGGAGATTCTCCTCCCTTTCATATGGTAGCATAACCAACATGTCAAATCAAAAGTGACTCTATCTGAGGACATTTGGGGGACATTTGCTACAGGGAGCAGAGCAGGGATATGACCAGAAGGAACTGACTGGGGCAGGACCACGTGGTGGAGAAACTACTATAGGCTTATAGCTTACAGGTATTAGTGGCACAGTTCGTAACAGCTGTGGTCTCCCACTTCTCCCTCAGCCTCTCCCCAGTCTGTTCCCAGTGATCCTGTACCTCTGCTCTCTGGTTATGCTGTACAGGGTACACGCCCTAGTGAGAGGACTGCTCACCCGGTACTGGAGGACAGAGGAAAAACAGTGGGGAACTGAAATGAATATATCCTGGGCAGGGGACCTCAAAAATGTCTGAGATCCCCATTGCTTTAAAGTCATGACTGTTTTCTGATATGTTTGTGCAATCCACAGCACTGTGTAGGCCCTCTACTAAAAACACCCCAAACCAGTCCATTAATTGGGAAACAAATATGTATCTTAATAAACCTATTTTTACAACATGTGGAAATGTTGAAGTTTTACTAGAAAATGATAGGAATTAGAAACTGGGGATTGTAGAAAACTGGTAAGAGAAGGAAAAAAACAAATACATAGGCTGCAGAATTAAGCCTAATAAGAACAAAAGAACAAAGGAAATACTAGTAATGGTGCTGTTATTTTACTAGATATAAATGAGAGACAGGATAATCTTATCCAATGAGGAATATAGTATTTTCTGTCAATTAGTAAAAAAAAGCATTACATTAAATTAAAGTTGGATGCTGCATCTGGATTACTTGTGAGCAAAAATCTCAAAAGAGCTGTCTGAGGAACTGGTTATATTGCTGATTGAAAAGATCCAGAAGGCTGAAGGGAAACTAATATTGGTCTAATATTTGGAATAGAGTAGGTGATATGACCCTGACATTCTTCCCAAGCAAAATAATGGCTAGCTAGTATTGGTTTCAATTAACTTAGGAAGAAAGGAGGCTAAAATAACAAGGCTGAGTTAGTGGGAAAGGAGTCTTGTCAGACTACAAGCCCATGACTCCATAAACTTGGTTGATAAAGGTCGCAATGTCGATATAACGTACCATGTCTAGATGTTCAAAGGACCGCAGTATGGCTGTAGATCCCACAGTAACACTGCCAGACATGATACACAGTAGTTAGAATACGACTGCAGCTGCCTCTTCCCTGATGTGGTTGCATCAGGGCATGGTCTGGCAGAGGAGAGATTTAGATTAGACATTAGGAAAAAATTCTTCACTGTGAGGGTGGTGAGACATTGGAACAGGTTGCCCACAGAAACTGTGGGTGCCCCATCCCTGGAAGTGTTCAGGGTCAGGCTGGATGGGGCTTTGAGCAACCTGGTCTAGTGGAAGTTGTCCCTGCCTATGCCAGGAGGTTGGAACTAGATGATCTTCCAACCCAAACCATTCTATAATTCTAATGACTCTATGGTTGTGTGTCAAGCATTAAGGCTTTATATGGGATTTTGCTTGAGATGTGCATTATTTGTTTAGTGAAAAGAAAGATTAAAATCCATTTGGCACACATAAAATAAATTGCTATCTCACAGTGTGATTATGGATTAGAATTCATTATAAAATACATTAATTTCTGGTGAGAGGCTTCTTCCTAAACTTTTGAACATTATTGATGATCTGAAAGAAAACTTAAAATCATTGTTGATAGAATTTTCAGATGATGTGTAGAACGGGGACATGATGAATAACAAAAAAGACAAATTACTTATAGGGAGTGATCTGGATAGCATGATAAGTGAGTGGATTACTGCAAAACCCCGTATGTGTTTTGATATACACAACCAACAAACCAGACATTCAGCTGTGAAAAATGAAGATTCTGCTTCAGCACTGGGAAGTAGTCTTTAAAAATGGCTCCATTATTACGAAAAATGGCCATCTGACAACAGGAGGAGCTGTGGCAAAAGACAGAATAGTCCCTGTTTGGGTATATAGAGTAACTGGAGACTACTGAAATATTAGGTATACTTTTGTAAACCAAGTGGATACAAGATAGATTTGAAGCAAGGGATATGATGAGATAGTGAATGATTCACTGCAACAACTTTCAAGGTTTGTTCTTGACTCCTTGTCGCTGAAAAAAAAATACATCTTTCTAAAGTACTATGGTGGATAAGGAAAGAGCGACTGACATCATCTGCCTGGACTTGTGCAAAGCATTTGGCAGTGTCCCACACAACATCCTTGTTTCTGAACTGGAGACACATGGATTTGACAGATAGACCACTCAGGGGATGCTTGATAGCAGCCTTCCAGAACCTAAATGAGGCCTACAAGAAAACTGGAGATGGACAAGCGCGTATAGGGATAGGTGAAGGGGGAATGGCTTTAAACTGAAGGAGGATAGGTTTAGACTATGTTATGAAGAAAACTTTCACTACGAGGGTGGTGAGACACTGGAACTGCCCACAGAAGTTGTGGGTGCCCCATCCCTGGAAGTGTTCAAGGTCCGGCTGGATGGGGCTTTGAGCAACCTGCTCTAGTGGAAGGTGTCCCTGCTCATGGCAGGAGGTTGGAACTAGGTGATCTTGAAGGTCCCTTCCAAGCCAACACATTCTATGATTCTATGACTGGTTCAGACAAGAAGTCCCATTGCCAGTATACTGCTCAAGGCCAGACTGTAAGATACCTTTTGATTCATAATCTATGAAGGCTGTCTGGGCATGTTAGATTTTTTTTCTTCAAAAAATAAGACCAACTCCTGCATGCCCAACTTGATACAGAGGTGAACACTATTTCTGCAATTCAATAAAATTGCTTCAATTATCATAAGACATTGAAGGCACTGTTCAAAGCCCATGGGCATTAGAAAGAGTTTTTACATCTTCTTCACTGGTCTATGGGCCAGCCACTTAAAGGGAGATCCCAGGGACAGTGGTTTCATCAGTCATTGTGTAAAATACCAACATGGCAATGTGGGTCCCTCCAGATGCTACCCCATGTCACTGAGATACAGCAACTGTATCTTAGGTTTATGATGGCTTATGATGTAAACAAAATCATCAGATGAATTACAGGCAAGTACTTGCTTGAATATTTTCTGTGATCTTGCATTTATGATTTTGTACCATTTTCTTACATCACCGAAGTGTAAATGTCATGAATAAATTCTATTATCTCTGAAACTTCACTGATTAAAAAGGAGCACTTATGAGGTTTCAAAATAGTTAAATTCATTCTTCTCACACATCACAAGAAGAGCTGCATGAACAATCCATACTGAATAATTTACTCGGTAAATTTACAATTTTAAGGTGGCTTTTTAAAATTGCCACCTTAGTTATTTGCCACTGCCAGATGAATCTTTTGTGGGGGCATATTTGCACACACAGCTAGTACAAACCCCATTTTTAATGAGTCTTTGTGCAAGCATTCACTATTGGTATTGCGCGTCTGATCACTTAAATAACTGTCTTTGTTCTCTCACTAGATTCCTATCCCCAACCCCTACCCATCCCCTGTAAACCTGAGCAGCTTTAATATGTTTAGCCGTCTGTGGTGAAGAAAAATCTGGGAATGTAACTATAAAGTATTTGTATAATTGAATCCCATTCAGAAGTTGATCAAGTTGAACACCAGGGATTCTGGGGTTCCCTCCCTGCCAAATCCCACTACACAGCCATTGAAAATATGCTTTCCTGGATAGACAAAGAACTCTGAGTTTAGAGTCTGTTTCACTTAGGCTTCTTATTTCAATTTCCTGATTACACTTGTGCAAACATGGTCCTTCTCCCTAAATCACTGTCTTTCTTTCCCAGCATTTACTTTTCCAATATTTTTACAGTGAACAAATCCTACCTACTTCTCAGCCTTTGTTTTGGTACACTAAACATGCTCTTTTCTAAGACAGACTTCTCCGTAACTCTTAGCAAATTGTCTAATCACCTAGTTCAGATTGAATTTCTTCCCAGACCCGCAGCCATAAATTTTATTCCACATGAAATCTTAACATTTCTTTGTAAAAGAAATAGCAACACTTTTCAGGCTTTAAGTACCCTGCCTGAGACACAGTAAATGCATTGCATTTACTTCTTCACAGCTGCACTACATTGAAGGCCTATATGGTTGTTAATGACTGATGTGTCTAACAGATATAAAAAATGGCTGCAGTTCCATGTTTTAATTGATCTGATGACAGAGCTGGTTTAAGAGATTCTTAAAATCTCAGACATCTACTTTTCTGGGGGTTCTTTTAGCAACGCTGGCACAGATTTCTTGCTTCATGATTACTGCTTCTGTTTCAGACCATAAGAAGTATTTGGTGCCCAGGGGTTGCGATTTTTAACTACTCTCCAGTATTTCTTCTTCCTATGAATCCTTCCTTTTATTACATCCTTGATTCATCCAAGTCTTTCACCTGTTTGTGCAGTTTCTAGATAAGGAACTTCCAGCTCACTGTAGAAATTCTTCTAATAAGTCCTTCGGCACAGGCATTTGCACTTTGTATTTTTGCATTTTGTCATATTCCTTGATGGATTTGAGTATGTTATGAAGAACACCCAAATGTCCCATCTGATATTAGGAGTTACCCCAACATCAGCAAATATCAGAATCAATTGTAACTCTATGCCAATAGTTTCAAAGAAAACATCAAGTCAAATCTGTCCCAAAATCCTTTTTTCAGGAATGTCACTGATAGCCTCTTTTCAGTACAGTAGTTCCTATCTCAGCAAAATTATCTCCCTCTCTGGCCTCTTCCTTATGTACCTTACAATTTCTGTATTAATCCCTCACCTTTTCCATTCCAGTTTCATATGTCACTATAGAAATGCTTTTAGAAAGTCAACTCACATGTGTAATTTTTTTCAGAAACTAAGTGACTGAAGAGAAAGATGATCAGAAATATCATTGAACAATATTTACTGGAATAACATTATGTTTAGGTGGCCCAGGAAAATGCTCACGTTTATTGAAACTCTTAAGTCTTTATTACTTGTCATGATAACTAAGTAGGTTGGACAGAATAACCTCTTCTCAGACAGTTTATGATGGTTTCTATTTTCAAGTGTTTCTTGATATTTGTGCCTGAAGCTAGACCAAATGGATCCTTTGTGCACTTAGTGACTGCTTAAAATTACAAGACACCTAATGTGAACAGAACAGTGACTGTGGTGAAAATGAGCTTCTTCCCTTACTAGCAAATTGCTAAATAAAACTCATGAAATTTGGGGAAAATAACAGCCTTCATAGGATAGTTTTAAGTGCAAACAGCAGCAATGCCCTTTCACTAGGGCTTCAAATGCAGTCTTAAGCTTTCTTAATCTTGACTCCACTTCCCTTTAGGCATGCTCTTAGCCACAGGCCAAAGGTTTCCTTCTAAGCTCTTGAATTGACTCTCAGAGTTTACAGCTATTCATTAACCTTTGGTTTAAACCTTCCATCTTTAATATATTTTGGGGATGACAGAATAATACATCTGCACAGCAGTGTATCCTACTTAACAAACACGCCTGGAGATAAAGTGAGCATAAAGATATTTAAGCAAACTGATACGTGGACAAGTGGGTAAACATTTGACTGCATGATCGCCAAAGCTCATTGCATGTTTTATCAGGAAAGAATCTGTCTCAGCAGCTGACAGGAACTGTGAAAAACATGCTGTATTTTGCATATGATATCTTAATAATGATCACAGCATGGCTCTCAAAGTTCAGACGAATCAGACACATAGCTGTTAAATGAAACATCTCAGGGATCATAGCTCACTGAAAGCAGAAAACTAATGCCTTCTCTTTTAAAAAAAGTAATTGGTTAGCGAATATTATTATTCACTGTGATGATTGCCCCGCTCCTCCCCC